>NC_140572.1:2098085-2315585 GCF_057381845.1 Rhamphochromis longiceps | reverse complement strand
AATAGGGTTCCAACTCCCAGCAACAACAAAAATAAATAAATAAAAAATAGGGAACCACCCCTCACGCTCCACCTCATGATGCTTAAACGACGTAATCAACCTTAATTTGATGCAGTGTGAAAAAAAATGCACAGAAATCAATTATTTTTCAAGAAATATTAAATAGATTCAACATCTTTCTTCAACAAAATTGCAGACTGCACAGATGGTACCTTCCCAAAGGAAAAAGTACTATAGCTTACTAGGGTATATATATTAGACTTAATAGTCACTATATACAGTAATGGACTTCTATTCATTTTACATCAAATTAAAACTTTGGGTGTCAGATAATTATTTATTAAAAGCTCAACATTTTAAATGAGAATAAGAAAGAAAAGTATGTCTTTGTGCCCCCTTTTCCCTGTTAATGCCCTATCGGCCCCCCTGGCTAAACTTTGCTAGATCCGCCCCTGCACAGTTACCAGCGTCAGCTACGTAGAAAAAGATCCTCGAGTAGAAAGTAATATTAAATACATTCTAACAACAGCTTATCAAGCTTAAACGTGCTGCTGTTGTTCAGCCGCTGGTTTCCTCTTTCTGGTGCAAAGTGGGCCAAAAGCAAACAAGAGAGACGGACTCGCGACAGAAAAGCCGATCAGCTGATCGTTAAGCAGTTTCATGATTGAAGTAGCAGCAGGAGAGGCAGTCGCTTGTTAAGCTTAACACAGGAATGCTTTACAAACATTCAGAGATGGACTTACACACTTGCTTTACTTCTCTCGGGATAACTTTGTCGGAGATGAAATGCCAGGTTGCTAGCGAAGCTCCACATGCTATCCAGACCACCGACAGGTCCCGCATGCCACAGCCGCTCTATCACGTGATGCATACTGCTCCGACGTGCTAACGTGCTGAGGTGAGTTACGGCGTGTTGCAAGTTTTGTGAGGTGCTTTCGTGATATTTAATGGATCGGATTACATTTTTTATTTTTCTCCAATATCCGATCCAGTAATTTAGGTCAGTATCGGACCGATACCGATACGTAATATCGGATCGGTCCATCTCTAGACCACAGCACACTAATTCTTCATGTGTCTGAGAGTCTGAGAGGCTCAAAGTTCTAGAATAGAAAAGCAGCCAGTCGGCCCACAGTCGGCCCACAGTCGGTCCACAGTCGGCCCACAGGTCTCAGTAGCATCTATAGCCCAGGACAAACCAGATTTGCATCCAGATTTCCAGGACTAGAAGATTAAATGCAGATCAAACATGCAGACACAACAAATGAGATTTCCATACCAGAGCGGTTGGTCCGCAAGTTAACAATGACTGCATGTGGTACTGTTGGTGCTGTCAACAGAGTGCTGGTGGAAACTGTGGTACTGTTGGCCGAAGCCAACGAGGTGAGAGGAGGAAAAGGACAGAGCTGGCTGATATGATGGAATGAAAGAAGTTAGGCAAAAGATCCGATGGAAACGAGCAAAGTCAGGAGTACTGGAGGTGGATTCAAGATGCAATACCACGGCGTGGATAAGAAGAGAAATGAAGTGGGGGTAATCTCGAGTGTGAAGAGGGTTGTGGAGGTGAAGACAGTGTCTCACAAAGATGTCAGGGCTGCACAGATTGGATGTCAGTTACCAGAGAAAGAGCAAGTCTGGAGTAGGATGGATGAAGGGGTAGAGATTGTTCCCAGGGAGAGAGCGATGACTGGAGTAGACAGACTGAAGGGAACAAAAGTGAATAAGGAGGTATTGGGTAGGTGTGGTGTTAAGGAGAAAAATGCAGAAGAATGGGTGGTAGTAGATCTGGTAGTAGAGGACAGTGAGACAGTGGTCTGCAGCACGAGTGACAGACGTTTGGGTGGACTACATCGGAGTCCCTTTTTGTTTCCAGTGGTGATGGACAGGTTGACACTTGGGTTCAGGCAGTAATCTCCATGATCTATGATGTTCACAGAGACATTGTGACCTGTAGCGAGAGTAGGGAGTAGGTGGAAGACGGTCTGTAAAGACAGTGTCAAGAGACGAGGAATGATGAGGAAGGACAGTTGGTAGAAGCGTGTGAATGAGAGGTAGACATTAGAAAGGTGAAGATGCAAAGAACAGAGATAGTGAAGGTCGATCATTTTAAATACCTGGAGTAACCCTTCCAAAGCAAAGAGAGAACAGGCAGGGTGGCAGAAGGATGGCAGCATGAGTTGTTTTTTTCTATGATGTATAGTCTGCAGACAGTGGCACTGAAAACAAGGGCGAAGCTGGAGGTGGCAGAGATGTTAGGATTTTTCCTTGGAGGAGCCGGGATGGACGGGATCAGAAGAACTAGAGGAGCAGCTCATCTTGAGCCGTCTTAAGACAGCTAGTGAGACAAGACTGAAATACTTTAGACATGTGCAAAGGAGGGATAGTAAATACATTAGACAAAGGATGTTAAATATGGAGCTGCCAGGCAGAGAGGAAGACCACAGAAGAGATTCATGGGGGTAGTTTGCTCACATGCAGAAGATGCTAGAGCGATAGTGGATGCTGCGGTGAGACGGAGGCAGGTGATCTGCTGTGGTAACCCGTTAAACAACAGCCAAAAGTAGAAGACGAAGAAAGTGGGCTATAGAAGATCAATACAAAGAAGTTGTACCCCAAAAACACTTAAAACCATATTGCTCCGTTGCACTATGTCTGACCTTCCTGTCCACTTCAAGTCAAGAGGAAAAACAGTTTGTCAGCCTGGGAGCTGATGTCCTGCTTCATAAAAACAGCATTATGATGGAGTGGAAACAGGCATTCCAGGATTTCCCTCTAAGTTCCCTGGATTTGTCAAACATGCAAGAACTTTCTGTGGAATTTCAGGGCACTGGCACGTCAAATGTATTTTTATTTTATTTATGATCTCCTCAGTCAGCCGTCCACACTCGACTTGTAACAGGAGCAATAAGTTAACATCAGCAGTTTTACGCCTCTGGCTCTGTCCTCACAGATGCATTCATGCACAGTATGTTGTAGTGTGTATATGTATGTATCACCCACATTTTGCCACCATTAGATAAGAAACACAAAACTGACATATTATTATTATTACTATTTTGGACAAATCTGTTTTTTAAGTAGCAACATTTTACTTCTGTTTGCCAGTTTTCAGCTGTACCAACAACAAAGACTTGATTTTTATTTGAACTCACACACAAAGCCCAAACACAGTTGTTTCTTTTAAACTAAGAGCTGTCAGTGAAGTTTTTCTACTGTGGATTACAGGATAAGAGACGTTTGGACACAGAGGGACCAGTAAATCGTTTCAAACCCGAGCCATCAACAAGTCTAAGCTGTTGAGACAACCCTTCTGTTCAACCCGTCGCACTAAATTGTTCATATCTACACGCACATGCATTTACACTCGAACCAGCAACTGGGCAAAAAGTGCCTTTCCTTAAACTGCTTCTTATAACAACAAAAGGAACAACAATCAGAAGAGCTGAAGCATTTTTTCTTCTTTTCTTTCCTGTATATGCAGACATCCCAGGTTCTGTTGTCTGCGTAATGAATATAAAACTGTGTCGTGTGTTAATTAAATGGCATCCTGCGCTCTCATTGGGAGTTACTTCAGTTGCTCCTCTCCAAACTGAAAAAAGTGTCAATCTGAACCACTTCAGGTTACCTGAGGTAAGTTTTCTCATCAGTGCTTGAAGTTGCCAAATGTAATTAACTTTCTTTGATCTGTGATCACTGCGTGGGTTCAAATGACCTCCTATATGGACACACCTTTAATCAGAAGTTTGGCAACGTTCCTGTCTTAGGTGTCATGTGTTTGTCCTTGTTCTGTGAAGGGTCAGTTTTCCCTTGTCCTTTTTATTCTCAACTCTCTCCCCACAAATTATATTGTGAATGTAATGTACGTCTTTATGTCTGCTTCTATGTGGTTTAAGAGCCATTATTTCAATGTTTATTAATGATTCCTCCTATTAGAACATCACCAAATGATCAAAGTGCCACAGGGACTCGTTGCACAGCTTGAGGAACAATAACTATGATACAAATATTTTTTCTTTTGCCTGTCCCGTTTGGATCTTTAGCCATCAGAATTGTCTCTGTTCCTCTCTCTCTCTTCCTTTCTGTTCCTCTCTCTCCCTCTTTGTGCTGACAATCATCAAATATCCGCATCCTCAGGACCTTCTATCACTGTGCCATTGAGAGCATCCTCACTGGATGCATCACCACCTGGTATGGCAACAGCACCGCTTACAACTGCAAAGCTCTTCAGAGAGTAGTGCGGTGCTCTGAACGGATAATTGGAGGAGGCTTCTCTCCCTCCAAGACATCTACAGGAAGCGGTGCCTGAGGAAAGCGGGGAGGATCATCAAGGACTCCAGTCACCCCAGCCATAAACTGTTCAGACTGCTTCCATCAGGAAGGAGGTTCTGCAGCATCCGGTCCCGAACCAGCAGACTGAGAGACAGCTTCTTCCATCAGGCCATCAGACTGCTGAACACGTCATAGACACCTCAGCTTCACTACTGGAACTTTAACATTATGCACTCCATACTGTACAGTAATGCCACTGTTTTGCACATGTCTCACTTTGTATATTTTTATATATTTTATTGTTTACTCTATTTAATTTGTAAAATATGTAGACACACACACACACACACACACACACACACACACACGCAGAAACACATATTTAGTATACACATCCAGAAATGCATATACTGTATGCATATATATATATATATTGTACATATATTTATTAGTTTCAGATGTAGCCATTCTTGTATTTTGCTTGTTTACATTATTGTATTTTGCACAACTCTGTTGCTTGTGAAGCTCGCACACAAGAATTTCACTCACATGTGCTGTACCAATGTACCTGCACATGTGATGTGACAATAAAAGTGATTTGATTTGATTTGATTTGATTTGATTTGAAATATACAATTGAAACCAGATATTTACAAACTCTTCAGATAAAAACACTTTTTTAATTGTAACATCAAATCAGACTAAATGTTTATTTTTTTTAGGTTGATAAATATAAAAACATATTTGTTAAAGAGCATATGGGAGAAGGACGCAACCCATAACGGCAATGCTCAGTGGCTAGTGGATCTGAGGGCAGACCACAGCGACCTCCCTGAACAGGGTCCAGTAACCATCACAGTGGCAGATATCCAAGAAAGGGTCTCCAGTATGAAGAGTTGGACAGCACCAGGGCCCGACATGGTTCGCACCTACTAGCTGAAGAAGCTGACTGCACTCCACGAGCGTCTGGCAGCACAAATGAACCAGCTGCTAGTTAACGAGAGACACCCGGAATGGCTAACCGAAGGTCAGACGGTCCTGATCCCCAAAGACCCCCAGAAGGGACCGGTCCCCTCCAACTACCGACCAATAACCTGCCTCAGTACTACATGGAAGCTCCTGTCAGGCATCATATCGGCTAAGATGAACAGGCACATGGGTCAACACATGAGCGGGACACAGAAAGGAATTGGCAAGAATACCAGAGGCGCAAAACACCAGCTACTGGTAGACAGAACAGTCAGCCGAGACTGCAAGACCAGACTGACCAACCTGTGCACTGCCTGGATTGATTACAAGAAGGCCTATGACTCAATGCCCCACAGCTGGATACTGGAATGCCTAGAACTATATAAGATCAACAGGACCCTGAGAGCCTTCATCAGGAACTCAATGGGGATGTGGCGTACAACACTAGAGGCCAACTCCAAGCCCATAGCACAAGTCACCATCAAGTGCGGGATCTACCAAGGAGATGCTCTGTCCCCACTGCTGTTCTGCATAGGCCTGAACCCCCTCAGTGAGATCATTAACAAGACTGGCTACGGATACCGACTACGGAACGGAGCAGTTGTCAGCCACCTCCTGTACATGGATGACATCAAGCTGTATGCCAAGAGTGAACGAGACATCGATTCACTGATCCACACTACCAGGCTATACAGCAATGACATTGGAATGTCGTTCGGACTGGAGAAGTGTAGTCGGATGGTAACAAAGAGAGGGAAGGTAGTCAGAACTGAGGGGATTGAACTACCAGAAGGCAACATTGCAGACATAGAGGACAGTTACAAGTACCTGGGGATCCCGCAGGCAAATGGGAACCATGAAGAGGCCGCTAGAAAAGCTGCAACCACCAAGTACCTGCAGAGGGTCAGGCAAGTCCTGAGGAGTCAGCTGAATGGTAAGAACAAGATCCGGGCCATCAACACCTACGCCCTGCCCATGATCAGGTACCCTGCTGGGGTAATAGGCTGGCCAAAGGAGGAGATAGAAGCCACTGACATAAAGACAAGAAAGCTCCTGACCATGCATGGAGGGTTTCACCCCAAGTCCAGCACCCTGAGGCTGTACGCTAAGCGGAAGGAAGGGGGCCGGGGACTGGTGAGTGTCAGCACCACAGTCCAGGATGAGACAACGACCATCCAAGAATACATTGGGAAGATGGCCCCAACTGACCGAGTGCTCAGTGAATACCTCAGGCAGCAGAAACCCAAGAAAGAGGAGGGAGACGAGGAACCATCATGGAAGGACAGGCCCCTGCACGGTATGTACCACCGGCAGATAGAGGAGGTGGCTGATATCCAGAAATCCTACCAGTGGCTGGACAAAGCTGGACTGAAAGACGGCACAGAGGCACTTTTGGGGCGACCGTGGCTCAGGGGGTTGGGAATCGCATCTGTAACCGGAAGGTCGCCGGTTCGATCCCTGGGCTCTCTGTCCTGGTCGTTGTGTCCTTGGGCAAGACACTTTACCCTACCGCCTACTGGTATATAAAATAGAAGCTCTGTCTGTCTTTATTCTGACGTTTAACTAATTCAAAAGATATTTCAATATTTATTTAACCAAAACAAAACAAGTTTACTCTAAATTGATGTTTAATAGTAAAAAATGTTTTTATGTTTTCTCCCTAAAGTGTAAATATCTGGTTTAAACTGTGAATATACTGCTCTGTATAGAAATTCCTCTTGTTTTGCATAGAAATATACTGAACAACATACAAAGCATTATATATGCTTTGTATGTTTTTCTCTCTCTCCCTCTCTTTCTTTCATTCTTCCTCCCTGTCCTATCCCCCAGTCATGTCTGTCCCGGCTGTAACAACCGAAAATCAAATCAAATAAATACATAATTATAATAAAGGTCAATCAAATGGACCAATATGGCAAGGCCATGATGATCCACTTGGTAAAGTAAAGCCGCTTGGCATCTTTCTTCCATCTAACCAGATGACAGCAACGTCACTTTATTTTTTCCTTTTTTGCTTTTAAATAGCTCAAAACTCAAATATTCATTCAAATTAAAAAATTACCAACTTTGCGTTTAAAAAATTTTAAACACACAGAATGAAAGAAATGTTGGACACTAGAAAGAGCACAAAAATGACAAAACACAACAGATGAACACTGACCACTGAAATCAGGTCATGTGCAGTTAACAAGATACTGCAGAGACTGACGGACCGTTTTATTCCCAGTGACAGAAGCAGAACAGAAAAGCTACAAATGGAACCAACGCAGAAATAATGTTTCTTATTTTTGTTTCAAATGTAACAAATCTTTATTCAGCTGAGAGAATCTTTTGCTATTATTAGTTTTATCATAGTAATCTGATTATTTTTTCCTGCTTTACATGTTTTTAAGTTTTCAGCTTATTAAGTCAAGAATATAACTATTGATTATAAGCCTGGCTCTGCTGGAGGTTTCTTCCTGTTAAAAAGACGTTTTTCCTTCCCACTGTCGCCAAAGTGCTTGTTCAGAGGGAGTGGCCTGATTGTTGGGGGTTCTCTTTATTATTGTAGCTCTGTACCTCACAATATAAAGCACCATGACGTGACTGTTGATGTAAATTGGCTATATAAATACAATTGAATTGAACTGAACAAGGAGAAAACAGAATGACAAACTGAATAACACTGTCAACTTTATGTCGCAGGTTTATCAGAGAAACTAAGAATTTTCTCCAAGCATGACATCCAAGTACATCGACCTCTGACATCGCATAGACTAAACTCCCAAACACACATTAAACAACATAGGATGAGTGCTTCTGTGACCTCTGTAGAGGAGAAACCAAACAGCCACTCCACAAATGTATGGTACAACTTAGAAGAGCCACAGGACAAATCTCTGCTCTGCACTGGACAAATCCGACTCTCTGAAGAATGCCAATGTTTAAATGCATGAAAAAAGAAAAAAAGACCCCCAACTTATCGCAGCTTTCTACAGTCAAATACATTCTGGATTTAGGCCGTCTGTCTGTAGGCTATAGAACTTTCTATTTTCTATAATGATATTATAGAAACGATCTTAACAGCCTGTCAGTGGCTTTTAGCAGCTCTGTTCTAGTCTGTCAGTCATGATAACAGCTTCCTTTCTCTGACACTCACACACACACACTCACATACACACACACACACACATTCTCACACTCACACACTCACACACACACTGACAAAGGCAAATACCTGCTCACACAATCTATTAGCTGGCACTACTAATCAGCTTGTAACACACTCTCACACACACACACTCACACACTCACACACACACTCACTCACACACACACTCACACACTCACACACACACTCACACACACACTGACAAAGGCAAATACCTGCTCACACAATCTATTAGCTGGCACTACTAATCAGCTTGTAACACACTCTCACACACACACACTCACACACACACACACTCACACACACACACACTCACACACTCACACACACACTCACACACTCACATACACACACACTCACACACTCACACACACACTCACACACACACACACTCACACACACACACTCACACACACACACTCACACACACACACACACTCACACACACACTCACACACACACACACTCACACACACACACTCACACACACACACACTCACATACACACACACTCACACACTCACATACATGTCTATAAAATGTCTCTGTGATTGATTACAGTCCAAACGGATGCTCATTACACTAACACTTACACACATGCACACACCATATGGCTGCAGCTGTCCAAAGACTAGAAAGCTTTTAAAGGAGGGAGGAGACAAAAGGAGAAGGGGGAGGAGAGGAAATCCTTTCTTTGTATTTATCTATTTAACACCCCCTCTCTCCCTCTTTCTCTCCCTGTCTCCCCTTCTTCCTCTCACCCTTTGCTTTGCTTGTCCCCTGGTGAGTAATAAGAGCTAATCCAGTTAAGCTGCATCTCCTTCCCCTCTCTCTGTTTCTGACTGTCTGTCCAACAGACACACACACACACACACACACACACACACACACACACACACACACACACACACACACACACACAGACACACACACACACACACACACACACACACACACACACACACACACTTCATTTTCACACCCATCTGCCACTGTACTTGACACTGGGTGTGCGAGTGGAAGACAATGAGAGATGGAGGAAGGAGGGAATCCCTAACTCTCTCCTCAGGAGCGTCTTATTGTTCCCAATGAAAGTGGCATACACCCCACCCCCACCCTGACACACACACACTCTTCAATAATAGATATGTAGCTCCTCCTCCCAGGTTTCCTCACCATGACTCAGGACTGAGGTCTCACTTAAAGAAACAGGACACTCCACTTGCTATAAATCTCAAAGAAAATAAATTGTTGGCATAAGATCAATAAGGAAAACACAACAAAGGTCAATATGTCAGTGCTATTGTTACAGTTCAGCACAAGCTCAAGGGAAGACTTGCATTATGGTGAAAAAGGAAGTCAGGGGTCTACTCAGGGTTCCCACAGTGCAATGAGTCAGTCATTAACAATCAGTGGAACTAGATTTCATGTCTTTGAGATGCTTGCAGTGAGCCAAATGATGAGCTACTGTGGCTCAAACTGCCAAAAAGCTGGTTATGATAGAAAGGTGTCCAAATACATGGTGCATCAAATTTTGCTGTGTATGGGGCTGCATAGACGCAGACTAGTCAGGCTGCCCACGCTGAGCCCTGTTCACCGCTGTAAGATCCTCCATTAGACACAGGTATCCAAACTGGCTCAAGAAGGGGTGGAATAAGGTGGCCTGTCTGATGAATCACGCTTTCTTTACATCACGTGGATGCAAGGGTGTGTGCCTGGAGTGTAGCTGCAGAATACCTAGCACAGAGACAAGCTGTCGAGCAGTGTAATGTTTTGGGCAATGCTCTACCATCAATTTGGATGTGACATTTCATGGGAATGGTATTCCCTGATGGATACCAACAGGATAATGTTCCCTGCCACAAAGCAAAAATAGTTCAGGAATGGTTGAAGGTGTGACCTGGCAGTGAAATTCCCCAGATCTTAATCCAGTTGAGCAGCTGTGGGATGTGCTGGACACACAAGCTCATCCTAGACAAGGCTTTTGTCCCGTCTTCCTTCTCTCACCCCAACCAATCACAGCAGATGGCCCCGCCCCTCCCTGAGCCTGGTTCTGCCGGAGGTTTCTTCCTGTTAAAAGGGAGTTTTTCCTTCCCACTGTCACCAAAGTGCTGCTCATAGGGGGTCATATGATTGTGGGTTTTTCTCTGTATCTATTATTGTAGGGTCTACCTTACAATATAAAAGCACCTTGAGGCGACTGTTGTTGTGATTCAATGTATAAATAACATTGAATTGAACTGAATCCTTGGATGTTGGGTGTGGTTGTACCCGTAACACTCCAAAGACAGGAAGCAGAATATCTGTACTGAGGATGATGAGGGAATAAAGTAAACGACTCCTGCCACTTAGGGAAATCTTCTAAAGGAGAGGAAGTTAGAATAGAATAGAATAGAATAGAATAGAATTATCCTTTATTGTCCCTCACTGGGGACATTCAGGTGTTCCAGCAGTGACAGGCAGATGGAGCATGCAGATTCACCCAAAAGTAAAGACTAGAAAATTAAAAACAATAAAATAAGAGACTGTGCAGGGGACAATTACAGCATAAGAAACATTTATTAAAAAGAGCAAAGAGCATCCTTGCTCCTTTGTGCACCGAGGATGCAGCAGTGTGTCAGTGAAGGAGCTTCATGTGTGGGCTGGGAGACATCGTCCATGACTGATGCTATGTTTGTTCTTCTGTCTTCTTCCACCTGCAGTGGGTCGACGGGGCATCCCAGAGCTGGCCTTCCTGATGAGTCTGCTCTGACCTTTCTTGTAAAGAGCATCAGTGTTGTAAGTTAAGGAGATTTTGGATCTCAAGCCCGTCATGTTCTGGCAATTGCGAGGTACACTCATCATAAGTTGATGAGAGGATGACCAGAGCGTGCTGAGGTGCATGAGATACTTTGCTGTTAATGGTGCCAAATAACACGCTGGGATTATTCTTCTCAAGATTGTTGAGATAAGAAGATCTAGCCTCTTTCTCTTTCTCACTGTAGGAATGGATGAGTCCTTTACAATATTTTCAATGGACAACCAAACGTGTGATCTTCCATAATCGTTCTGCTCTTCGACACTGAAGATATTTAAGAAGGGTGAACAAGAAACAACAGAGCAATGGCTAATTTTGTCCTTATTTGTCCTTTCCATAGATCAGGACAAGTACTACTATCAGAAGAAGATGGAAAATGAACGGAAGAAAAAACTCAGTAAAGTCAGAACTGATTTAAACAGCAGCCCTGACATCAGGCTGTCAAACACTGAGCATAAACTCTGACCCCTCTCAAAGTGCTTATAGTCAAGGTTCACCTGGCTCGAAGCTTCATTCACCCATGTAATGCATCTGTATCACACACACACACACACACACACACACACACACACACACACACACACACACACACACACACAGTGTCTTTTCATTCTTAAATTTGTTACGGATCAAAAACATCTATTGTAACTATTACGATGTTACACCTTAACGTTAGCCCTTTAACTATCAGGTTATGCGTGTAGCTTTAGCTCACTGGGTGAGCAGGCGCCCACGTGCCACATGGCCAGCAGGGTGGCAGGTTTGAGTCTGACCCACGGACAATTTGTTGTCCAATAAAGGCAAAATGCCAAAAAAGAGTATTTTAAAAAATAAACAAGCTGATTAGTGGTCTGATATTATTAAGGTAGTTGCTAGTAATAATACCACAGCATAAAAGCCTGAAATAGACAGCATCAGTTATGCCCATCTATAATGTTAAACAGTTTGTAGTGTCTATAATTTTCTTGGCGTGGTTTATTATGCCTTGGTGGCGGCTCCACAGTTATCACTGATGATATCACTGTTAGGTAAAGGCTGCTTGCAACAAGTGGAAATGATCATGACGCACAAACTGTGAAGTGTGTCTATTAAAACAAAGAAACTTCCCGTTTCCTGGCATTACACACAATTCTGTGTGTACACTTCCAGCTCAACACTGAAAGGAACCATCTTGGTGCCGAGCAATTGTGCTAAAATGAATAATTTACTGAGATGCTCTCAAGGAGCAGACCAGTAAACTGGCAGAATCACACTGGAAGAGCTGAGGGAACCGTGTGGCTGTGAGGTGACAAAGCTAACCGCTGCTACATTATGCTATCTGTGATCTTACTGAAATTTCCAAGTGAACTTTGTTTGGAGCAGCTGCCACCCTTTATCGTTTCTAAACGTCTCCATGGCTACAGACAGATTAGCTGAGAAAATTAACTCTAATTACCTTCTCATGCATACAAGTGCTCGCTCGACTCCTCGCTTCTGGAATATGAGGAGCATAGTGGGAATGGGTCTGGTGTGAATAGGTAGAGTGTGTCAGCATGAAGAAGCAGACTTGACATAAAAACTGTCATTCAGCAAGAATGTTGTGCTGCTGCTTTTAACAACGTAGCTACAGAAGCTGGTCTTCATGTGCTTCATGTGTTTGTAAAACAAAGAGCAGAATGACGTCACAAGTTCTGCTGTTATGTTAATAAATACATACAAAGTTGCTATTATTCTGGTAGCATAGCAACAGTAGCAGCTATTGAGAGACAGCTGGCGTCAGATATCTGATAAACACTCAGACACTGCTCTCTGATTGCATGTGTGTAGGTATGAATGCATCTGTGTTACTTCCTGTTTCCGTCTGATAATTGAGCATCCTATTTATAAACTGCTGATTAGCATAACATTCCACTGTACTGTACGGCTGTGCCTTAGAGTGTTAAAGATTCTTAATTCTTCATAATATTATTTTCTTTTTGTCCAGATACAAAGTTTAAGTCTCACAAAAACTATTTTCAAGCTATTTTCATATATGACATTTTTCTCTGTAAAAGCCAATGAATAGAAAAGCACCACAACACAACAGTGGACCGAGCTAGAAGCGGCATGGAACGGTAGTAGAAGTATGGCATGGTGGAAATAACCATGAGACAATGAAGAGTTAAATAGAAAATTAAACACACAGGACAAATAATCAGCAATGAAGCAAAGCAGAAGAAGCTGAGACCCACATGGAACAGGTAGAGGGGCTGAAGAGGGCCAAGCAACACAACCTTACTGATATAGTCAAGAAGAAACAGCACGTGTATTTTTGGAGCAGAGGAGGGGAGGTGGGAAACTTAGTGCTACAGTTCATTGAGACTTTCTTGAGCACTGAGCTCCAGCTACCACAGGACCCTGACCTAAAAATAAAATACCTCATGGTTTGTCCCCAGTAAACAAACCATGACCCAGTGCTCCCCCAAGAACAGTGTTAACCTTCAAGAGCTTACAGCCAAACACATGGTTCTGAAAGCAGCTTGGAATAAGGAGAAGATTCACGTGGGCAACTTCAGTCACGACTGCAAATCCCAAACTGTAGAAGACAGCAGAGAACACTCTGGTATAGAGAGAGCATTAAAGGAGGATCTGTTTCCAAATGCTGTGGAAAAATATGCACCGGTGCGCAGGAAGCATGCAAAGACGTGGGGTCCAGGTCAAGGAGCCACCGACGACTGCGCAAACAGAGAAGACCTCGAACGGCCACTTTGACTTCCTCTTCTCTTAACTTTGACGTGTTTAAGGAAACGTGAGGCAGGAAAAGTAGGACTGTCGACAGCTTGCATAGGCTCGTCACAGCTGTCAGAAAGTGACAGACAATCTTGGTCCTTCATTGACGAGCATGTTTCATTTTGGAGGCATGCTTTAGAAAAAAACTCCACTTGTTACTTAACTGAGTTCACTCAGAGTAAAGGGCCGCTCGTTTATGTAACGATTCATCCGAATAACATAAATAAAGGAGGCCTAATATTAGTATCCGAAACAACAAATTAGCTATAAAGGAAATCAAAGGTGGCATTAGGGAGAGTGAAATGGACAATATGTCCAAGTCTTGTGTGGGATACAGACAAAGCCACTAAGAGAAAAGAGCCTACACAGGAAGGTGAGGAGAGCAAAATATGACAAGCTGGTGAAAACATTAAGCAAAGTCACGAAAAAAAAGAGAAATTTAAAACAAATACTGGATTTTGAAACTGAGATTTGCAAAACAAACCTAGAAATCTGATCAAGATCCCAACGCAGACCAACAAGTAAGATTAGAGATGCTTTATTTAATCCATGAACCACAGGAAGTCGAATAAACCTTCAAAGATTATTCTGAAACATTATGAAGACAGCATTAAACACTTGTTACGTCCATCAGACCTCCCATCGATAGGATAGAAACAAAACAAAGGACCGATTATTATTATGAGGAAAGAAGAGCTCCAGAATCCCAGTTCTGCCCATTAACTTTACACCCTACAAGGTTATCAGACCAGTGAAGTGAATCTAAATCAATACGATGGCCGGGTATCCTAATCACCCAAAAACTGAACTGAAATAAACTTCAAGTGAGTAAACAGAAATAAGCAGGAACTCTGTCATTGTTTACAGGGAGGAGATGATGTCTCGGTTCCTTTGGGCAGGAGGCAGACCTGGGGTCAAATTTAACACACAGTGGGTTAGCTTTGCCTAATTTCACAGTTTATTATTATTCTGCCTAAATGAGACACGTGGCCTGCTGATGCTCTCCAGAGTATACGATTAGATGGAACGATAAGAAACTACATTTGGGAAAGGCTCAACCTCACACAAGATTAAAACCTGTGAGACCCCAAAGAGAGTCAGAGTGGAGACACAGCAATCATCAGATCATTACAAATGATGGACAGAATCACCTAATCTGCCTCCTTATTACACTGCACGGGAAAACTATTAGCTACGACCCGGCACAGGTAGAGACGGCGTGGGCGGACGTCAGGCGCTCTCACCTGCTTTGGTCATTTACAGAACTACAAAGACTCCGGGACAATGTTCTCTTAGAGGATGTATTTAGCTTCATATGTACTAGTACACATGCTTCATGGAAAAATGGCTTCATTCCTTGAGAACTCATTTTTGTCACAAACACAGACACACACAGTACAACCGGCAGCGAAATGCTTTTTCCAACCAGATACAAGAAAAGACTAAAGTTAAAAATCACATTTAAAACCTGTGAACGGTCAAAACAGTCATGAGTATTTTATTAAAGTACATTATTTTGTTATTAGCAGCGTGTACAGTGATGTGTAGAGATATGAGTTCAGCCTAGGTTGCTACTATGACATGCTCCATTTTCTCCTCCCTGTTTTGTTTCCGTCCCAAAGGAAAAATAATAAAACTGTCAATAAGTAACAGAAATGAGCCACTTTTCACATTTTGCTAATAATTTTGATGATCTCTAAATAGGAAGAGTTGCTAACTGGACTAATTATCTCCATAATTATATTTCCTGTGTGGTTCGTGACACATAATAGTACAATTATATTACAATTATTATTATACAATGTATAGAAACAGAAATACCCAATGGTGCTTCGGTGGTAATATCAGACCTTATATTTGGTCTTTAACTGAATGATGTTAACGTGAGAGCAGATGAATGTGTAATCTGACGTCAGTATTAATGTTTGCAAACAAAGCAGTCGTGTTTGTGCTGTTGCAGTTATCCCTGTGACAAGCTGTGCGCCCTGCAGCTCAGCCTGCGTACGACAGGCTCCAGCCGCCCTGCAACCCTGAGGTGTGCGTGTAACCGTTACACGTTACACTGTCGGGAACGGATGGACGGATGGACGAGTGCAGATGCAGCAAAGCCTCACATCACATCAGTGCAGCCGCACTTCTAATCTTTATAACAACACAAGCACTTACACTGTTTGTAATATGACTGGAAACTGTGTTGAACTTTCCCACTGGTGGATAATCATTCTCACTGTGGAGTGGTTTGGAAGCGACCGCACGAGCCCTCCCTGACTGATGGGCAGCTGTTGCACACCCTCTTAGTAAACTTTTATTTTTGTTTCCATTTTTGTTCAATAACAGCAGGATGTAATATGTCACTTGTTGTAAGAACTGGTCGTGTCAGGTGATTTTATTAAGTCTTGATACATAAAAACAGAATTTATTGAGGGTTTGTTTCATACTGTTCCCTCATTCAATAAACTAAACAAAGAAAAGCTGTAGAATCACCGTGAGGCTCACATGTCTGACAGCAGACTGAATCCAGCCCCCAACACGAAGCCATCATGGATGCAAAGGACATTTTAGACACGCGCCAGGTTTAAAGGATAATTTCTTGTTTTTTAGAGACAGAAACATGATGTACGAGCAGTTTACTGGTAGAATAAGAAGTGGAACTGGATTTAGAAATGAAGTGGAACAGCGCCATCTCTGATTTCGTCCTTGTCAGTCTAACAGTCTAACACCTACAGGACAAGGATCTTCACAACTGTTCAGACACAGAGATGCAGTTTAGCCCAAATACTTGTTTTTTATTGCTCACAAAAGAAAGGATGACTACGCTCTGATGTTTAAATAGTAAAAGCTAAATGAGTATCTAAGCAGTTTTAACTTTGTTGAGAAGTTAAACTGAGAAACCAATTTTTTAATTTTTCCCAAACTATTCCAGAAACGAGCCAATAAGGATCAGCGAGAGAGCCTCAACATCACGAAGAAGAAGGTTGTTCTGGCTCTGCCTGTGACCGTTTACACTTCACAACACAACATGCTGTATTATAGAAACAGGGATTTGAATCCAACACTGACAAAACACCAGGGCATCAGAAACAGCAGCTACTCAGTTTGTCAGCGTTCAAGCATCCAGAGTCCCAAACTCCTAAATTACACAATAAACTGTTTTAGTGCTTTTAGATTTTTACATCAGCCTCTTGTGTCGCCATGTGAGAAATGACATGTCGTGCTGTACAGCGGTGTCCTCCGTGGCTATGATGACTATGGATAATACAGAAAGCGGCACAGCACTATGCCTCTGGGGGCTCCGGTGCTCAGAGGGAGGATGGAGGATATGTACTTGCTCAGCCTGACAGTCTGAGGGCAGATGGTGAGAAAATCTAATATCCAGTGATGTATGGAGGGGGTCAGCCAGGAGTTTGGTTGGCATGCTGAACTGTAAACGAGCGCTCTGACATACGTGTTGTCTCTGTAAATAAGGCCAGTGTTGCCGCACAGCTGGCATCTTTACATGACTTGTTCTCTTGGTACCAAAACTGGTGTTCATTGAGTGCACCCCAGCATGTGTCACATCCCAGTGTGGGAAACTGTGTCACACACCTGAAGCCACACAGTACTGTGCAAAAGTCTCAGCCAGCCCTCAGTTTACTTCCAAGACTTTCATTTTATAAAGTGGTCTGGAGCAATTATTGTCCGGGCTTTATGGATGTCTTTCAAACGTTTTCTTCGGACAGTCGCTCACAAAAATCCCATAATTGATTCCCATTTCTTTAATTGAATCTATAAAATATTCCAAAGATAACCCAGTTTGACAAGCACAAACTGCACACCAGGCAGATAAAAAAGGAAACAATAATGGTTGTTTCCTTCCTGTGCACTTCTAAAACAATCAGCTGAATTTAGTCCAGGTGCAGGAGAAGGAAAACTGTGGAGCGATACAGCTTTTCAGGAGCAGACATGAGCATTGGTTGGATTTCTATTGCATTAAAGGACAGGAGCACTATAGTAAATGCAATCTGCATCCAGGATGGAAACAACTGCATCATACTGCTAACAGAAGTTCAGCTCTTTGTGAGATTCTCCACAAACAGCATGCTAAGCGCCTTGTTGTGATTTGTTTGGTATAAAACTGAGTTCATGCAAAGCTAGCCAAGAAATTCAGAGTGATGAAAGCTGAGTTAATGGCCCAAACCCAGCAACCAGCACCTGAACTTTAACAGGTAACAAACGCAGCCTCCGTCAACAAGTCATTCTTTAGGAAAAGAAACAAGAAGAAAAGACTGCCACGGCAGCAGATCTCATGAAGGTTTAAATCCAGCGTGTTCGGCGTACAACAGCAAGTGTCTAACAACTAACTAAAACATGGTGGAGGGCTTGGAGCTGCAGTTCAGCCAGTGGTGTTGGAGATCTTGTCAAAGCTGAGCAGAGATCAGGATCAGGATCCACTATGTAATAATCAGAGGTGGCCATGGCGCTCTGCTAATATCTGCTTCAGCCTTTAGCGTCATAAAAGATACCAGAAATGATCTGCTGTCTGCTTTTGTAATGATCTTAAAACGCTTTGGAAGTATAATGTAATGACACCGTAATGAGCTGTCTCCATGATGACAGCATGTGCTTGCAGACCAGTTATTTGGACTCAGTCATCTTGTGCCTTCTGTCCATGTATCAGCACAAACACACAGTCTTCTCCCACAAACTGCCATTTGTAGCACGCTGGACATTTTTTCCTGAGCCTTTCAGCTGCTGATCTGATGTGATCCCACCATGATTCTTCCTTCTTTTGTAGACCCACAGCATCAGCTAACACACGCACGGAAATCAACACGACACTGTAGATCCGCGTAAAAGCCTCAAACAGCGCAACGTTTCTGCTTATTTGAAGCAGAATGTTTGCAGCTGCCTCCCATCTGCTAGTGCAGCTTCCAGCTGATTTTCTGCACATTTCTGCTCTCGCTCTCTTGCTTTCGTGCGCTTGCTCGGGCGGCTCTGGCTCAAATTGATCTCGGGTGTGATGCTTTTGTCTTAGATTTGGAGAGATCAGCTCCGATTCCTACCTGTTTTGTAGAAGGCATCAGTGTCGGGGTCGCTGGGCGCCTCCTCGGCCGCTTCTGCTGGGTTCATACCGGAATCCGTTTTACTATCCAGTGACAAAGAAAGACGGGAATAAAGCCCACCGCTCGGGAAAGATCCTCGCGTCTTTATTCCTCACATGTCCTTCGCTTAGCTCGCTCTCCCTCCATCACCCGATGTGGTTTGCTTTCTTTTTGTCGCCCTCTCGGTTTGTTTGGTGTTCAGGGTAGGCTTCGTTTCTCTCTATTGTTCCCGGTCCAACCTCCCTCTCTGCTTCTGTCCGCCAGGGTCTCTCTGCCTCCCTCCCTCTCCCCGTACGTCCCCTCCCTCCCTCCCTCCCTCCCTCTGTCTCTCCAGTTCAGTTCATTGACCTTTATTAACGGGTTCGTCTGCGCGTTCAAATGATTGAAATTAACACGGCGTGATCTATAAATCAAAAATCCCATTTTCACTATTTTCCAAATAGCAGTGCGATGGTGATGCAGTAGTTCTAAACATATATGCTGCATTTTACATTATATACATGGAGCACGCAGGAGGAGGCGTGCACTGTTCACAAACACGCAGAGCGAGGGGTCGAAGTAATGGGCCACCCGCTGGACCTCCAGAGCCACAGCAGTAAAAGCAGCAATGAGCCAGCGGTGACCACTGTGGACCATTTCTAGCCTTAATGGCCAGTCTGAGCATTTATCCAGGCAATCGCGTGTTTACCAACGACACATCGTTGCATTGTGCCTGGCTGTCACTGACAGGAGAAGCAACTTTCCAGCATAAAGACACCGTATGTGTCTCTGCTGCATGTGTCAGACTCTTGCTGCACGCATCGTCTGCCTCACCCTCCATCTTCATCAGTTATATTTCACACCCTGTCTTCTGTTTGAATGGTCACTTCCATTGAAACTTACAAACACGTTTCTTTCTAAGTGATGAAATCAACAGCAGTATGTATATTTCTGATATATGTCTACAATTCTTCCATGAACAAAATTATATATTTGGGCTAAATTTCATTACATTTCAGACAGTGGAGACGGAGAGCACTGTGTAACATGCTGATAGATTTGGAATTATTTATAAAGATTTGTATGGGAACAGGTATGTGCAGGTCGAGCTCAACCACAGCATTACAGAGCCTGTGGATCCCCTCTCTGTCAGGTGTTTCCCCCATACATATATAGAACTAATGAACATACGTGTAACAAACATGTACTGTAAGGCTTCTGGGGATAATATTCAGTGTAAAGCATGAGGAAGGCATACACTTCATGATCGTGCACAGATCTTTAACCACTTTGCCTCGTCCACCATCAATTCTTATGTTCCTGCCAATCTCTGCCTCTCATCCTCAAACACATCACATTAACAGTCCCAGCTGCTGGGAACTCTCACTGTGAGATAGCACCATCTAGTGGACAAAACCGTGTGTAACAGCTAGGCTGTTGTTTAATAGTCCTGTGGCATGAGTTGTGGTTACACTTGATTTCCCCAGAGGGGCCCTGACCGACCTCAGCCTTTTCCAAATAAGCAACTACAGCATATTGTGTTCAGTGACATCTCTGGTTGTTGGTAGGTCTGTATGAACATGTGAAAGCCTGTGGGTGAGTGTGAGTGAGCAGAGAGGTAGATAACTGCAGGAGTTTGAAGTCCACGGTGTCGTTTCAAGACCCTGTGATGATTTAGGGTGACATGACATATGCTGGTGTGTGTGTGTGTGTGTGTGTGTGTGTGTGTGTGTGTGTGTGTGTGTGTGTGTGTGTGTGTGTGTGTGTGTGTGTCCAGGATATTTTAGAGAACTTCATGCTTCCATCTGCTGACAAGCTTTTGGAGATGATTTCCTTTCCCAGTAGGACTTGCAGCACCTGGCTGCAGTCAATGTTCTGACCGTCCACCTTAAGAGAATCTGTGGAGTGTTTTCAGGAAGGAGACCACAAACAACTGACATAAGTCTGATTTCCAAGTAACCTTTGAAATGGTGCCACAATGCTTTGCCAACACCAGGCAGAATGTAATGAATCCATTTACTTGAGTACTTTATTCAAATAAAGGTTTAATGCGCTATATTATGCAAATTTCAGTCTTTATTATATTATATTTGAGTTTTTCAGATTTTGCAGATTCGTTGCATCATTAGCTCAAACTACTCTTTGAACATAAAGGAGTGTTGTAAATTATGTTATAATGTGAAAAAATGCACTGTCATTTATTGTATTTATTTATTTATTTTGACAAAGGAAACATGTTATAAGATAAAGACAAACAAAGAAGAAGACAGGATAGACAGCTGGGTAATGGGATGAAGTCAAAAGGCATAAAAAAGAATAATGGAAAATCTCTAGTAACAAACATTATCTTGATGTATATATCTACATTTATACATATGTGTGCCTGTGCATACACACACATCCATGTACTCATTAACAATCTGAAAATAAAAGAAATGAATGGGTGACTTCCAACACCTCAGACCCTGATCAGCTGGCTCCACAGTGGCATCAGACCCACAGACTGTGACAGAAAAATGTCATTTAATAGGAGTTATCTTCAGTTAGAACAGTAATAATGACTTTAATTACAAGTATTCCAGGATTTGAGAATTTTCCATGTGAAACTCTTGGATTTAATGTCGAAAAGTATCAAAAACATCATGTTGAAATAAATGTGGAAGCTTGGTTAATGGTTGTTAATGATGATAAGATCTGGGTTGTTGGCGACCTCGGGGATAGAGCGATTAGTCATTTGCACTGATTTCCACAAAGCTGTCAGAGGTGCAGTCGCTGGAAGCACTGATGTAGCAGCACTATGGTATATGACAACATCCCACATTAGATATGTTGATCTGAATTTTGGATGGGGGCATTACTGTTTTCTGATTAAGACAGATGTTACAGATGTTAACGCATTCTGGGTATTAGAAACAGTCTTTGGACACTTTGGGTTTGCAGCTTCCTGTTTTCCTTTTAAAACTACAATTTAATGCTAAGTGATCTGGAGGTCTCATGAGAGGAGAGAAAGTACACAAGTGTGACACACAAGGCAAGTCCTCAGGTAAGAGGTTGCTATGTGTTTGTTGCTAACACTAACAGATATGACCCAGGTCATAATGTTGTGTGTTGTATTAGTTCCTCCACAGCCTGAGGGGATGGTCTTCATTTCTCCTGCCGTTTTTTGCAGATGGAAGCTGACCATTGGTTGGAGACTGAATGGGACAGCTTTAAATTGGGACTTAAATTAGGAGAATAGAGCTGTTTTGGCTGCGCCCACTCAGATGTTTTCTACCCAAAATGAAAATAAACTATTCAGCTTTTGAAACTGCAAATCCTGCTGTGGCACTGGCCATTCTGTGGTCCCTTTGTTGGCCACGGTTCAAAATCAAATCAAATCAAATCAAATCACTTTTATTGTCACATCACATGTGCAGGTACATTGGTACAGCACATGCGAGTGAAATTCTTGTGTGCGAGCTTCACAAGCAACAGAGTTGTGCAAAATACAATAATGTAAACAAGCAAAATACAAGAATGGCTACATCTGAAACTAATAAATATATGTACAATATATAATAGTATATGCATTTCTGGATGTGTATACTAAATATTTTTCTACGTGTGTGTGTGTGTGTGTGTACACATATTTTAAAAATTAAATAGAGTAAACAATAAATAGAATATATAAAATATACAGAGTGAGACATGTGCAAAACAGTGGCATTACTGTACAGTATGGAGTGCATAATGTTGAAGTTCCAGTAGTGAAGCTGAGGTGTCTATGACGTGTTCAGCAGTCTGATGGCCTGATGGAAGAAGCTGTCTCTCAGTCTGCTGGTACGGGACCGGATGCTGCAGAACCTCCTTCCTGATGGAAGCAGTCTGAACAGTTTATGGCTGGGGTGACTGGAGTCCTTGATGATCCTCCCCGCTTTCCTCAGGCAGCGCTTCCTGTAGATGTCTTGGAGGGAGGGAAGCTCACCTCCAATTATCCGTTCAGAGCACCGCACTACTCGCTGGAGAGCTTTGCAGTTGTAGGCGGTGCTGTTGCCATACCAGGTGGTGATGCATCCAGTGAGGATGCTCTCAATGGCACAGCGATAGAAGGTCCTGAGGATGTGGGGGCTCATGCCGAATCTTTTCAGTCTCCTGAGAAAGAAGAGGCGCTGCTGCGCCTTCTTCACTGTTTTGTTTGTGTGTACTGACCAGAGGTGTGGACTCGAGTCACATGACTTGGACTCGAGTCATTAATTTTATGACTTTAGACTTGACTTGAAAAAATGTTCTAAGACTTGTGACTTGACTTGGACTTTTACACCAATGACTTGGGACTTGAATTGGACTTGAACCGGTTTACTTGAAAAGACTTGATATTTCACCCCAAATATAAAATTTAACATGCATATTATATAGAGATTGAAAATGTGACGTCATTCAGGGGTAAAACCGCAAAGGATTCTGGGAACTCGTGGCAAGAGGTACTAGCGCACGCAGGCTTTCAATTGAACTCAGTCACACAGCGATAATAAGAAACCCAAAAAATGGCAAGAAGCTGTTGTATTATTAACTGCAATAGCCGGTCGCATGACAGCCACGGGAAGCCGACGGGTAAAGAGATCGGTTGTTATCGGATTACGTCGTTGAAGAGAAATTGTTCGAGCCGTGTTTCTGAAGTAACAAAGAGGCGACTGGATTGCAGCCATTCAAAGATCAAATATAACGTCCCAGAACACTCCAGCTCACAGGTTAGTCTGCTCCAAGCATTTACACAAAGGTCAGTCTGCTGTGGTAGTTAATACGTCATTTTTCTTAACATAATTGGTGATATAGGTTACAAGCAAGTCTGGCGCTGAACAGAAATTGTCGCGCTATGCTCCTTTGTTTATTGTGCATAAATAGTGAATTGTCCTGACACAATATTGCGTTTCGCTTCTGTTATTATGGTACACTGACAAAAACATATACTTTTATTCACAGGATAAAACAGGTTTTTTGTATCACTAATTGCCCAGTACGATTACAGCATACAGTATTATTGTCACTGCTACATTTCTGTGATGCTACCAGAAATTATTTCCACTGCTAATTAATTACCATTGAGCTCAAAGGTCCTATTAATAAACGGTTAAGGAATGTGTATTTATGAAGACGATTTGTGAGACTGGTAAACTTATGATACGTACGATGGTCTTTCGTTCTACACGGTGCATTTCAAGGTCCTGCACCCATCCGTCGGTAAACTGTACCTGGGCTTGTTGCAGTGACCTGAAGTTACTAAACTTCATGAGTGTATGCACTCACTCCAAGAACCGTATGATTATAAATATGCATATAAATGTGCTACGATGAGATAGCTGACTTCATCTAACTAGCAAATGTTGTCCAGGCTACGTTGGTGATACAGTTTTTTTAATATGTATGATATTTTTGTCATGCGATTTTAAAGCCGGTCCTACAACCGCATCCAAGAATAACATGCAGCGTATCTCAGAACTGTCGGTGAAAATTATTCTTGGAGCTAGGTTTAATTGAGCTGCATTTTATAGAGGTGCAATTTCACAATTTGTGTATATTTTCTAAGTTCACTATTTTGTCATGTGTTGAGAAAAACACAGATTTAAAAATTACATGGTCTAACATTTACATTTAGCATAACTGCAACATGCTTTTTTCGTTTTTGTTTTTTTTAAAGACTCGAAAGGACTTGAAATTCAAAATTTCAGACTTGTGACTTGACTCGGACTTTTACACCAGTGACTTGAGACTCGACTCTGACTTGCCTGACATTACTTGAGACTTGACTTGAGACTTGAGGATAAAGACTTGAGACTTACTTGAGACTTGCAAAACAATGACTTGGTCCCACCTCTGGTACTGACCACGTAAGATCCTCAGCCAGATGTACACCAAGGAACCGGAAGCTGCTCACTCTCTCCACAACAGCGCCGTTGATGGTGATGGGGGTGTGTACTTCTCTGCACCTCCGGAAGTCCACTATCAACTCCTTTGTCTTTGCGACGTTGAGGGTGAGATGGTTGTCTTGACACCAGTGGGTCAGGGCGCTGACCTCCTCCCTGTAAGCCGTCTCATCACCATTGGTGATAAGACCCACCACTGTAGTGTCGTCCGCAAACTTCACAATGATGTTGGAGTTGTTCAGGACATTTTGGATTGTCCTGTGCCGAGGAAATATCAACAACTCCGTGGGTTTTTGAGTATGTGTGGCTACTTCTCTGGCTTCTTTGTGGTAGCTAAGTTAGTTATTTCTGATGTAGAATTGGCTGTGCTCACCCTGATGTTTTCTAGTTTCTAGTTTCAACAGCAAATTAAACTATTTTGCTGTTGAAACTGCAAATCCTGCTGTGGCACTGGTCCTTCCTTGGGAGCAGGGAGCATGGGAGTCAATGGGCAATGGAAGAACTTTTTTTTTTTTTTTAAGAATAAACAACATTCCAGTCTCAAAATGAATCCAACAACTGGTCTCCTCAGCTCGCAAACCTGTACGAACTGTAGTTAAGAGGAGAGATGCTAAGCAGCAAAGGACATTTTTTGAGACATTCTGTTTCCATCAAATTCAAAATGACCTTGTGTTTATTAAAGGTTTAAACATTTTGTATGCTTTCTGTGTTCTATTGTGTATAAAACACGAGTTTATGAGATCTGCAGACTATCACATTCTGTTATTTCCATTTTACACAGCAGACTAACTTTATTTGAACTAGAGTTGTATCTACTGCATCATTCATCCAAGAAATGACACGTATCTCCACATAAAGGACAATCGACTAACCCTCCACCAGAGATTGTCCAACGCTGTCAGAGCACTAAGATCACAGTGAAGAACATAACATGCACAATGAGCTTTTTCCTTGTTTGCTCCATGTTATTTCATAATTCTGATGTCATCAGTTTGGATCTCCACTGTAGCAGTAATAATGGTTAAAATGGTGTTTTCCAACTTTGAACTGATTCTGCATTTGTATATTGAAAAATGTGTATAGAGGCATTTCAGTGTGTAAATGATTTCAGATACTCATACGTGTGAATTCATGGAAGATCTACAAAAGGTGTACATATTCTTGTCTTTACTGATTTTCCTGGTTTATTTTTGTGGCAGTGGTGGGGACAAAAATGTATTCTTAAATCCATCCATCCATCCATCCATCCATCCATCCATCCATCCATCCATCCATCCATCCATCCATCCATCCAGCTTCTTCTGCATTATCCGGGGCCGGGTCGCGGGGGCAGCAGTCCAAGCAGAGAAGCCCAGACCTCCCTCTCCCCAGCCACCTCCTCCAGCTTGTCCGGGGGAATACCAAGGCGTTCCCAGGCCAGCCGAGAGATATAATCTCTCCAGCGTGTCCTGGGTCTGCCCCGGGGCCTCCTCCCAGTGGGACACGCCCAGAAAACCTCACCCAGGAGGCACCAAGGAGGCATCCTTGTCAGATGCCTGAACCACCTCAGCTGGCTCCTTTCGATGTGGAGGAACAGCGGCTCTACTTTGAGCCCCTCCCGGATGGCCGAACTTCTCACCCTATCTCTAAGGGAGAGGCCAGCCACCCTTCGGAGGAAGCTCATTTCCGCCGCTTGTATCCGCGATCTCGTTCTTTCGGTCACTACCCACAGCTCGTGGCCATAGGTGAGGGTAGATGGGTAAATTGAGAGCTTTGCTTTTACACTCGTCTCTCTCTTCACCACAACAGACAGGTACAGCGTCCGCATCACTGCGGCCACAGCACCAATCCGTCTGTCGATCTCCCGCTCCCTTCTCCCGTCACTCATGAACAAGACCCGAGATACTTGAACTCCTCCACTTGGGGCAGAAACTCGTCACCGACCCGGAGTGGGCACTCCACCCTTTTCCGGCTGATGACCATGGCCTCAGATTCCTTCAATCCATGAAAAATGAATTATTAGATTTCAAGTGACCTTCACAAAAGGTTCTCAGTCCTCCAGGCCATCGTAGTCTAAGGGGTTTGGAAAGATCACTACTCTCCTCAGTGACAACAATACCTACGAAGCCTTAAAGCGAGACCCCACAAGGAGCTACAAAAAGAAAGTTATAGCTTGCCTTCAAGACTTTGAAAAGGACAAAATTATTGACCGCCTTACATATCACCGCCTTTACCCAGCGGATGCCATACCCTGCATCTATGGACTTCCTAAAATCCACAAGGAAGCTGTCCCACTCAGACCCATAGTCAGCAGCATAAACTCAGCCACTTATAACATTGCTAAACACCTTGCTACCATCCTTGCTCCTCTCGTGGGGAACACCCCACACCACATCAAGAACTCCACCGACTTCACCGACAAGGTCCAGAAACTTCCCCTGGATCCAGATGAAACCATGGTGTCCTTTGATGTAGTCTCTCTCTTCACTTGCATACCCACCACAGAGGCCGTGGAGACTGTCAGAAAACGACTACAAGAAGACAGCTCCTTGGAGGACAGGACCAACTTCACACCCAATCAGACCTGCACACTGTTAGACCTCTGCCTCACCACTACATATTTCAAATACAACGAAGGCTTTTACAGACAAAAGCATGGCTGTGCCATGGGCTCCCCCGTGTCACCTATAGGGCTTTGGAGTTGACGTCACGCCGCAATGCATTGTGGGAGCGCAGCTCCATTTTCGGGGTCTACGAATCAAAACAAACACACTGTGTTGGAACGACGACGACAAGAAACATGCTTAAAAGCAGCTCAAAAGAAAACGGACGGTATAGAGACCGATTGCGTCCAGAGGCGAAGCAGCGGTACTTGAAAAAAAATAGAGTGCATCGCAAATCTGGACCCATTTGAAATACGGCAGTGGAGTAAAGACCCAGACGACTTACCGCCACTGTCCTACCCCGATATCTTCACGTATCTTGTTTGTGGAGTAAGCGCTTACACAGCGAACCAGTTTCGTAATTACAGGTCACTGGAGGCGCACATCCAATTTACAAATGGCTGGGTGCAAGATTTGGCTATTTTCAAGCCGCCAAACTCTGAGTACGTCGTCAAAGTAAGTCAGCTGGAGTGCACCGAGTGAAATAGCCATTTTCCACCCCCCACCATAATTAATGTTACACATTTATCATTTAACTGCTAAAATATCGTTATCATATTATATGCCCATAATTGTAAAGTACATGCAAGTTAACACATTGATAATCGGGTAAATTATTAACGCCAATTTGTGTCCTTCCTGTCTCATTTCATTTATTGTCTTTACATCAACCAATCAAGTCACTCCATTCTATGTTTGATCGCAATTTCTATAACTTCTGAGACCACCAACGATGATATTATTCAGCTATAAAGTGTGATGTGAACATATTTAGAACTTACCGGAATGAAAATGTCTTGAGCACACCAACTGATATCTGGAGACGTAACAGAACTTGATATCAGCTCGTCTCACGGCTGCTATCCAGGCTAGACGCCTTCGTTTGGTAATATCCGATACATGAGCTCCTTCATGTTGCTTCCAGGTTGGGAAAGCATAAAAAGACAATCCAAACTTATTCCCGTGCCGGTCGTAAGATCGAACATTGCAGCCGACCGCACAGCAAGTACGAACCATGGCTATGCTTTCGCTCCTTACTTAGACCCCCAAAATGGCGGATCGGGCCAAAATCCTTTCCACGCCCACCCCCGTGACATCACGCTCCAAAGCCCTATTGTAGCCAACCTTTACATGGAGGAAGTGGAAAGGAAGGCTCTTGTCTCTTTCAAAGTAAGAGTACCCAGCCACTGGTACAGATATGTGGACGACACCTGGGTCAAAATCAAGACACAAGAAGTGGAATCCTTCACTGCGCACATTAACGCTGTGGATAAGAACATCAAGTTCACCAGGGAAGACACAAAGGACAACTGTCTGCCTTTCCTGGACTGCGCTGTGCACATTGAAGAGAACGGCAACCTCAACATCGAAGTTTACCGGAAGCCCACACACACGGACCAGTACCTCCTCTTTGACTCCCATCACCCTCTGGAACACAAACTTGGAGTAATTAGGACCCTACACCACCGGGCAGAACATGTTCCCTCTAAGCCTTAAGGGAAAAAGAAGGAACACACACATGTAAAGGAAGCACTCATAACGTGCGGCTATCCTAAATGGGCGTTCTTAAAGTCAGCAAAGAGGCACAGAAAAGAAGACCAGACACCAGCGAGGGAGGATAAGAAGGACAGACGCAACAACATTGTCATCCCCTATGTAGCCGGTGTATCAGAGAAACTCAGGAGGGTTTTCTCCAAGCATGACATCCCAGTGTATTTCAGACCCAGCAACACGCTCAGACAGAAACTGGTTCACCCGAAAGACAAAACACCAAAACACAAACTTAACAATGTGGTGTATGCTGTACAGTGCAGCGAGGAATGCTCAGACCTCTACATTGGAGAGACCAAACAGCCACTTCACAAGCACATGGCACAACACAGAAGAGCCACCTCCACAGGACAAGACTCAGCAGTCCATCTGTATCTTAAGGATAAAGGACACTCTTTCGAGGATGCCAATGTTCACATGTTGGACAGAGAGGACAGATGGTTTGAAAGAGGAGTGAAAGAAGCCATCTATGTCCACTGTGAGCGACCATCTTTGAACAGAGGCGGGGTTTACGACACCAACTCTCTGCCATCTATAATCCAGTTTTGAGATCCCTTCCCAGACGCCTTAACGCCCACTCACATCCTGGGCCATCTGACCTGAGGAATTCGCATGATAAGGTGGGGCCAGGTTTCACAATGAGCTCACCCGAAACTCTGGCTGATTGGGACCCACGCCCAGTTTCACACCTTGGCTCAGGCGATTAGAGGATCATCAGGGGGTCCTTTTGTCCCTCTGTGGGGGGTCACTCCCACTAGGTTTATATCTGGGACTCTCCACCATTTGACCTTAGAACTGAAGAAGCTTCTCGGATGAGAGGTGAAACGTCTTCAAGCAACTTAAAGAAGTCCAGACGCTTTTCTTTGCAAGCTCCTTTGACTACGATGACCTGGATGACTGAGAACCTTCACAGACACTTGGAAAGAAGAGTGTCTGCTTAACTTAGCAGCCTGATCATCTACATCTAGGTGTTGATATTACAAAGCCTCGATGAGTCATCTCTGACGACATGCTATGCTGTTAGCTTTGGAGTTGAAGGAGCTGCTGTTATGAAAAGCTCAAACATAATCACAGCTAATCACTGAGTGCCTTAGCTGTCACATGATTAATGAGATGTTTGTGTAACTATGGTTGTCAATAAAAGGACTGTGAGGGGAGGCTTGAACTCGGAGTTGGCTGAGATCAGGTGAAGAGCTTACAACTCTAAGACCCTGACCGGACTCCCCTTGCAGCAAGTAAACGACAAAGAGCGCTGTGTGGTCTTGCTTTGTTCACAGTGATTGGTCTCTGAGTCAGTGGTAAATGGCCTGCATTTGTATAGCGCTTTTCTAGTCCCTAAGGACCCCAAAGCGCTTCACACTACATTCAGTCATTCACCCATTCACACACTGGTGATGGCAAGCTACATTGTAGCCACAGCTGCCCTGGGGCACACTGACAGTGGGGTCTAATGTCTTTAAGGCCCAACAATTACTTAACTAAATCGGGGGAGGAGATGGCTCAGTAGGTAGAGCATTCGCCCCATGATTGGAAGAGTGGAGGTTCAAACGGCCACTCTGATGTACCCCTGAGCAAGGTACTGTGCATATGCACTGCTCCCCGGGCGCTGGACTGGCGGCTGTCCACTGCCTCACTGAGTGAATGGGTTACATGCAGAGAGGAATTTCCCTACAGGAGATTAATAAAGTATATAATTTCATTTTAAAAATAGAGAAATATGTTTGCAAATACAGCGGTTAAGTTCCAGCTCCAAACTCGATTAGCTGTCATTCATAATAATTTCATAAACTTTTCAATGACGTTGTTTGTTTGAGGCGTAAGTAAGATGGTTTTTTAAATAAGATGTTCATACAATGTTCCTATGCTCTGATTATTTTTTTAAATGCACTTCTTTTAAGTATGCGAAATTAGGAGGATGGCCAGTGTTACCTGTAGAGAAATAAAATGTATTTATAGTAGAAAAAAATCAAAAAGACCAACATTTCCACATTCAGAATGAAAACATACATATAATGGTACCATTTAGTCTTGTGTTCGATTTGCCATGAAAATCCTGCTCCTCACATACAAGGTCTTAAATAATCAGGCCCCATCTTATCTCAATGACCTTGTAGTACCATATCACCCTATTAGAGCACTTGGCTCTCACACTGCAGGCCTACTTGTTGTTCCTAGAGTATTTAAAAGTAGAATGGGAGGCAGAGCCTTCAGTTTTCAGGCCCCTCTTCTGTGGAACCAGCTTCCAGTTTGGATTCAGGAGACAGACACTATCTCTACTTTCAAGATTAGGCTTCAAACTTTCCTTTTTGCTAAAGCATATAGTTAGGGCTGGACCAGGTGACCCTGAATCCTCCCTTAGTTATGCTGCAATAGACGTAGGCTGCCGGGGGATTCCCATGATGCATTGAGTTTTTCCTTTCCAGTCACCTTTCTCACTCACTATGTGTTAACAGACCTCTCTGCATTGAATCATATCTGTTATTAACCTCTGTCTCTCTTCCACAGCATGTCTTTTATCCTGTCTTCCTTCTCTCACCCCAACCAATCACAGCAGATGGCCCCGCCCCTCCCTGAGCCTGGTTCTGCCGGAGGTTTCTTCCTGTTAAAAGGGAGTTTTTCCTTCCCACTGTCGCCAAAGTGCTTGCTCATGGTAAATGGTAAATGGCCTGCATTTGTATAGCGCTTTTCTAGTCCCTAAGGACCCCAAAGCGCTTCACACTACATTCAGTCATTCACCCATTCACACACACATTCACACACTGGCGATGGCAAGCTACATTGTAGCCACAGCTGCCCTGGGGCGCACTGCTCATAGGGGGTCATATGATTGTTGGGTTTTTCTCTGTATCTATGAAGCGCCTTGAGGCGACTTTTGTTGTGATTTGGCGCTATATAAATAAAAATTGAAATTGAATTGAATTGAAAAGCACACTGAGCACTGAGAGGAGGGCCGCAGAGGGACCGGCACGATGCTGCCGTCTCACACTGAACATTATGTCCTGTAAGCACACACCACCCTGGTGTTCTTTCATTTCAATCCGGTCTTGAAGTGATGATGTGACGAATCCTGCTTCCAGGCCCGAACTACTCTGCGTTTAATGTTTAATAAATCAAAAAAATCAAATCAAAATGTATTTATATAGCACATATTAAAACAACAGTGTTGACCATAGTGCTTCACAGTCAGTAAAAACACGAGACAATTAAAACAAACAATAAAACAGGACAAACAATAGGTAACAACACAACAAGCTAGAACAGCCAACTAGTTAGAATCAAAAACCAAAGTAAAAAGATAAGTTGTAAGACGTGATTTAACCCTTGGGGGTCCCTAAAAAAGACATCCACTTTGGTCCCTAATGGACATAAATGTCCATTCCCCAAAAAGTGCAATAAAAATATTATATATTAATATTTTTTTCCACTTTAAATTGGTCAGTCTTTTAAAACTACTTCTCCCTGAAATATTCATATAAAGTTTTAATTATATTTTCGTTGTTTTAACCCTTTAAATCCCAGTTTTACTTCATGAGCGCCCTGTTTTTTTAGCCCCCAAAAACAAAAAAACTAAATATTTTCAAAAAAAAACATTTGAAGTAATATTTGATTGTTATTATAATTAGGCCTTTAGATGGACTAAAGATTGGCACCAAGAGTCATTTCGATCGCCTTTTATTTTTTTTCCAGGAGCGCATTTCATAAAATGCACACTATCGACCACGCCCAAAAAGTGCAATAAAAATATTAAATATTAATTTTTTTTTTCACTTTAAATTGGTCAGTCTTTTAAAACTACTTCTCCCTGAAATATTCATATAAAGTTTTAATTATATTTTCCTTGTTTTAACCCTTTAAATTACAAAAAAACTAAAAAAAAAAACTAAAAAACTAAATATTTTCCCAAAAAAACATTTGAAGTAATATTTGATTGTTATTATAATTAGGCCTTTAGATGGACTAAAGATTGGCACCAAGAGTCATTTCGATCGCCTTTTATTTTTTTTTCCAGAACCAGAAAATGGTCTCCAGGCTGCAAATGCTGCTCGTCGAGGCCGAAATGAGTGCATTCTCCCGGGTTAACTCGCGACGATAATCGGGGCATGTTGCGTCGGACTCCTTTTTCCAGCGCACACTTCCGGTACCACGTGACAACAAATACGTCATTTCCTGTTGACTAAAAAAAAAAATGCACCCTCTCATGGTCCTAGGGACCAAAAAATGGTCCGCACGATCAGCGGGCGAATCCGCTGCTGCACGCCGGAAAAGAGGCGTCATTTCCGGCAGGTCTGTCCAAGCAGCCCGCTGTTTTCCAGCAGAGGTCAAATGTGAAGCAAGGGCGCCACCCGGTGGACAAATAAAAAAATTACAACTCTAAGGCCTGTAGTCCAAAACGAAACCTAAGCTGGAGACCTGACGACCCCTTTGGCCGTAATTTTTCTGGCGTGAAAAATAGCGTTTATAATGGGTTTCAATGTGGACATTTTTGTCCAAAGGGCCTAAGGTGGATGGATTGCTGTAACTTAGCCATTTTAGGCTGATTTAATGAATTGACACCACAATTAAAAAAAATAAGTAAAAAAAACATTCTTTGACAAATTTGGCTTTAATCCACTCAACACAGTGAAGATGGTTTAAAACTAAAAATGAAAAAGACAATAAATGTCCTTAAGTCCCCCCAAGTTAAAAGACTGGATCGACTCGGCAGTACGAACATGAACAGGGAGGTTATTCCAGAGTCTGGGTGCCACGGTTGCAAAGGCCCGGTCACCGCTCGACTTCATTCGAGACCAGGGTTGTGCTAGGAGCCTGTGATTGGACGATCTAAGTGCTCTGTTGGGATTGTATAAGTGGAGGAGTTCAGAGAGATAGCTGGGCGCTAAATTATTCAGAATTTTAAAAGTGAACAAAAGAATTTTAAAATCTATGCGATATTTAACAGGGAGCCAATGTAGATTGGCTAAAGTTGGAGTTATGTGTTCATAGATTCTCGTACCTGTTAAAAGATGCGCAGCTGCATTTTGAATTAGCTGAAGCCGGCAAAGAGAAGAGTGTTGGAGGCCCGAGTAGAGGCAGTTACAGTAGTCCAATCTGGATGTGATAAGTGGATAAGCTTTTCAAGGTCCTTTAAAGGAAGGAACGGCTTTGCTTTAATAAGACTTTTGTGTATTTAACATGTTTTAATACTTTGTATCTTTTTCTACTGAATCTCCACAAGCCCCTAAAAACAGTCAGTGATCAGTCGGCCTCTGAGTTTTTATTACCGCTGTTCATTTCAAAGCTTCGTTTTTAAACCCTTCTGGTGTAACTACAGCCCAGCCCATGCAGCAGTATATTAATGACTAACCTCGTATTGTGGATGGATTATCTCAGTTGTTCTCCTGGCTGAAGTTTGGTCCGTTTACAGCATCCTGCCATGCGATTGCATTTGTCTCTAACCATCAGGAACCCTCACATTAACTTTTATCAAGTGGAAAAAAAGTTAGCGTTCATCCTCCAGCTTCACTGTTTATGTTATGCTAACATAGCTGTGTCGCTAGCGATCACTTGGCACATCATTATATACCAGCTAGCCCAACTTCAGTAACCCTACAAACGTCACTGCTGTTTAGTTTCCAGTTTTTCAGCTCTACATCTTAATTTGTTTCGGAAATCTCTCAGTCAGGACATTGATTTCCCATGAAAAGCACACTGAGCACTGTGTTATATTTAGATAGAAGCTAGCGAGCTAACTTCCTGCTAACATCTAACTCCGTTAAATTTCATAAATTCGGTTTTCATGGATGCCTGGATTTTAAACTTAATTGTTACACCTGGTAGAGCAGCAACGTGGTAGAAAGAATTTAGACAGTTTGTAACTCTCATTGATGCTGCAATGACCGAGTGACTTATGGACCTGCAGTGGAGTTTGGGACCGGACACGGCTAATGACGTCAGACTTAAAGACCAGATTTCATTTCATTGCACTTGGAGAACTACAGATTTGGGCCTTTGAGCCATGGCTTTATTTTTCTTACAAAGAGGTTGCCTGTCAGGGTCCTGGGTCTGAGCGACCCAGGATCCCTGAGCAGTTATGGACTAATATTATAATATATATTTTGTATTGCTGTCCCTCGTTATCCCTGCTTGTGTGTGTGTATGTGTTTCTGTGGGCGCCTTCAGGCCTGGTGGGTGTGGCCCTGCTGGCGGACTGACCACACCCGAAGCCACACACCTGCTGCTGATCAGGCCTCGTCGGGGGAGCTACTTAAGAGAGTCTTGGAGCTCCCACCGACGCGGGATCATTCCATGAAACTCCACGTTAGTCATCCAGTTGAACTGAGTTAGTGTGTGTGTGCCCGCGGTTATATGTGTCCTGACGGCTGTGTCTATTGTGTCCCCAGGAGAAGTGTGGAGCGCCAGACAGCAGCCAGCACGAGGAGTGCTGAGACACGAGAGCGGAGAGCACTGAGACACGGACTATTCACGGAAAGACACGACACGGGAGTCAGGGAAAGCACAGGGATTTATTGTTGTTTTGTACCATACACTGTAAATAAACGCACTGTTTGTACATAGAGCGCCGCGCCTGGGTCCTCCTTCCCCACGCCTCCCACGGTTTGCCATGCCGAACCGTGACATTGCCACTTGTGGAGCACCTTGGTCAAATCCTGGCTACTTTGTTCTCTGTAATTAGGCTTCACAAATTAAATGTGGTACAGGTTTATTTATTGTTCAAATGCTACGTATAGCACCTTTAAATGTCAGGGGTCCACAATAAGAATTCATTGACAGACGTTAGACATCCCTACTGTTCATGTGAATACAAAACTAGAGGGCTGAAAGACAGAAATGTATGAGTGGTCATAGTTCCATGTCTGTAAGATGTTTGTGTGTTTGCAGAAAACCTTATTTTAAAGGAAAAAATGCTTCTGAAACAAAGGGCACAGGCCAAATAATCTACAGCACGTCATGTCTTGGTAACATTACCGTGGTTAGGTAAAGACAGAATAAAAGTTCAGTAATATGGCACCATTTTCAGGATGTCACAGAGTGCATTGTGATGAAAGTACTATTTACAATAGAAAATAACACAAAAACCAGCAAAGGGGTTGTTGGGTGTCTCAAAAATAGTGAAACAAGTGACTTGACATAAAACTATGTACATACCTGTTTGTTTGACTTTAAATACACATCTTTTCACACTAAGTCACATCAATCATATTAAATAGAGCAGACACTTTTGCTGTGGGAAAAAGAAAGATAAAGAAATGAGTCACATGTAACGTCCACGTGTTTCACATCGCAAACATGTCAAAATAACAGCAGCTCTATCAATAATAACATTATTTGAACAATGGAAATCTCTTTTCAGCATCTTCTCTTGATGAAATAATCTGACTCATCTTCATTTCTGAGTAATTTTATGCTGTACACGAAACATTCAGAAGTGTGTCTGCCCACTAAAGATCTATCTTTAACTTTATTTGGTTTTCTTTCTTTTTTTTAACTGTGTAGACCTGAAATGACAGACCTCATGTTTCATCATTTTCTACCATTTCAAAGGTAAACACTGTGGGGAAAATATCAATAAGTGACAAATTAAAGGAAAATCTATATATGCCGTTTTGGCCTATCTGGTGCTACTTGAAGGGATGAATTCTAAAAATTGCTGGAAGAATACCACCTTCATTAAAACACAGTAGGCTTTAAATAATGATTGAGCCATTCAATGAATTAGGGCGCTGCCATGCAGGACGAGAGCACATTCATTAGGATATAAAACATAAAAGTGATCACTTCAAAAGTGGCTTCCCTTCATTGGCTTCCTATTAAATCCAGAATTCAAAATCCTGCTCCTCACATACAAGGTAGGGGTGCAACGATACTCGCATCGAGTGCTTTCGGTTCGGTACGCATATGTATCGAACAACACAAAATTTTTAAATTTATTTTATCAACTTTCCTTCTGACGATGCTGTCTGTGTTGAGCGCTCAGTGGATCTGCGCTCGACAGTGCAGCCTAGGCGGAGTAGTCGAACGCAGATCCACTGAGCGCAGGGCAAGCTAGCAGACAGAAGTTAAGCTCTCGTTGCAACATGGCAAATTGAACCTCCCCCACCCTCATTCAGATCTGGCGTTTGGAACTATCTTGGTTTTCATGTGACGAATGACCCTGAAGGTAAGCGCGTCATGGACTAAAGTAAAACAGTATGTTGGATGTGCCACGCAATACTCAATTACATGGGTGGGAGCTAGTGTGTTAGCGCAGTTAGCTCGTTAACGTGTTGGCCGTCTAGCCCCACGCACGGGGCGATCCGCGGTAGCTCGTTAACGGAGATTTGCCGTGTTGTGGCGTTAAGGTCATTTCAGATTAACGCTGACAGCACTAGTGGGAACACAACGAATATGACTGCACATTTACTCTGACATCATCCTAGTGCAAAGACAAGTGGAAGCAGACAAAAACAACAAGCATGCTACAAACTTTACCCGAGTCATTTAGACAGCCGTTAGCACAGGATTCTCCTTATGGGGACCTGATATGTTTAATATGCTGCTGAGAATATAACCCAGAAGAAGCGGATAGTATAGCTTTTATTTTGGAAAGAGCCATTTCTCTGTAATAAACTCTCTTTTCCAAAGATGAGGGATTCCTCAATCAGATACAGGGCTTGCAAAATCGCTAGCCCGATGTCCCGGGGCTAGCGATTTTTCCAGTCGGGCTACCAAAATCTATCTCTGCCCTGCCCGTCGGCCTATCGTAGGAAGGAAAAATATATGTCAATGCTTTTGCATTCTTTCAGAAATGTAGCTGGGTAATTATGTCATTGGCATCGGCGAGCCACTGTCAATATGTGACATATTGAAATCGCGTTTGAATTTGCGCTTGTTTTTTGCTTTCACTTTGCAATCGCGCGAACTGTGTATAGAGAGCGACAGCACTGATCTGTGAGTGATGATAATTTGTGCACCAATTCCTCTGACATCGTCTTATTAATCGTTAGCTTACTATGCAAACATGACAAGTGAAATCTCCCGCAGCTTAAACATGTGAGAGGTTGATCGCGCAGAGAATCGCTGAGCTTATGTGAGTGCGTGTAAAAGCATTTCAGTTCTGCTGAGCCAAATAAGACAGGTCAGGGTGAAGAAGTGACAGCCAAAGAAAAGCTTACCACAAAACGGAGAAGTTATGACAAATCAGACTATAAGGCAAAAAGAAAGTGCAGCTTTATGGTTTCATGGACAAAAGAGTTTCTGTGGCTGCAATATGACGAGCTAAATAACCAGGGCTGCACATAAGTGGTCCGCAGGTGCGCATTCGCTGTCAAAACAAAAGACGCGCACAAGATAAGAAGTTGCAACGCGTGTTTGTGTACATAAGATTTTCAGGAGGAGGACAGACATTTGTTTAGAACTCTTAAAGATGTCGAAGAAGCTCCTTTAAGCAATTACTGTGATGTTCCTCCAAACCACAAAAGAAGCGCGTATTCTCGGAAAAGTGTTTGCAGGAGGTGAGCTGGCTTCAAACAAATGATGAACGCACAGAGATGTGGTGCAGAATGTGCCGTGAAAATTTAATAAATGACAAATTAAAAAGGCATGAACATTTTTTTTTTGTATCGAAAAAATATCGAACCGTGACACCAAAGTATCGAACCGAACCGTGAATTTTGTGTATCGTTGCACCCCTAATACAAGGTCTTAAATAATCAGGCCCCATCTTATCTCAATGACCTTGTAGTACCATATCACCCTATTAGAGCACTTGGCTCTCGCTCTGCAGGCCTACTTGTTGTTCCTAGAGTATTTAAAAGTAGAATGGGAGGCAGAGCCTTCAGTTTTCAGGCCCCTCTTCTGTGGAACCAGCTTCCAGTTTGGATTCAGGAGACAGACACTATCTCTACTTTCAAGATTAGGCTTCAAACTTTCCTTTTTGCTAAAGCATATAGTTAGGGCTGGACCAGGTGACCCTGAATCCTCCCTTAGTTATGCTGCAATAGATGTAGGCTGCCGGGGGATTCCCATGATGCATTGAGTTTTTCCTTTCCAGTCACCTTTCTCACTCACTATGTGTTAACAGACCTCTCTGCATTGAATCATATCTGTTATTAACCTCTGTCTCTCTTCCACAGCATGTCTTTATCCTGTCTTCCTTCTCTCACCCCAATCGGTCGCAGCAGATGGCCCCGCCCCTCCCTGAGCCTGGTTCTGCTGGAGGTTTCTTCCTGTTAAAAGGGAGTTTTTCCTTCCCACTGTCGCCAAAGTGCTTGCTCATAGGGGGTCATATGATTGTTGGGTTTTTCTCTGTATTTATCTGTATCTTGAGGCGACTTTTGTTGTGATTTGGCACTATATAAATAAAATTGAATTGAATCACTCAGAGCTACTTTGTATTCATCTGGTGGACTATGGCTTGATGGAAGCAGTCCATCCTATTTCTCTGATGTTTTTTTATTTTCTATTTCTACTACAGACCACGTATTTCTATTGTTGCATGTAGAGATTGTCACATACACACATACACAAAAGCAGCTTTACTGATGAGTTACAGTTTTTGCCTACCCGGTGAATAAAAGAGCATTTGTATCCATAATCTTTTTGCCAGTAGTTTAGCTTTATTCACTCTTATTTTATGTTTGCTGTTTTCTCCGGGGCCCCAGCTGACTCCTTGTGTCTTCACTATGTTATATGTAAATACCCCAAAAGCATGGTTGAATACTGATATAACTTCCACAGTCCAAACAGTCTAACGCAACAACAAAGTCTGTGAGCAGATTATGACGTGGCTCTGTTTACAGAAGATCTCTTACTGAAATTTGTTCACAATTTGGTGCTAATTATAGCAAATGCACATTTCAATGTAATTGTTCATGAATTGACTTGAATATAACCGTAACAACCACACCACACATGTACACTTCACATATAGACTACTATTAGCAGGATGGCAAATTTCTGAAACACACTAATCCATTTATATTCATCCATGTGTAAATTCTGTCTGATTTCATGCACAGTGAAGCCGTCTGTCTGGACTATCCAATGACAGCAGTGTCTGATTCACTTAGGATTGAAAAAGGGTTTAAGAGCAACAGGTTGTACATGTGAGGCTTCCCTTATGCCCGATAATCCCCACATTACAGGTGTCAATTTTTCCTTTAATTTGTCACCCATGTGACTATATTTCACATTTTAGGTTGGTTTGACAACAAGATGATATCAAGATGAAGATATCAGGCTCTGCCCTTAAAATCGTGAGTTTTCCATTTGTATATAGTATAGTATAGTAGATGTTATGGAGCAGGTGAGAGCAGGGAGGAAGGGGTAAGTGCAGCCTAGGTAGAGACAATATCTTACATATGGACGTCCAAACAATCAGGAACTTCCCATAGGACATTGATATATAGAGAAATACACAAGGGGTTTCTTCCAAATGAGTCAGGTAAACTTGTAACAGTGACCACATATAAAAAAACGAATCTTTGAGAGGTTCAATTCAATGTCAACATAATCAACAAGAGACAAACAATTCAAGTGGAGAAAAATAAAAATGATTACACTAACATGACATGTTTGTGCTTGTGAGGACTCATCATTTGAAGTGTATCGCAAAATAAGACCGTGTCAGAAATGGGAAGAACCCCATAAATCAGGGTTTTCACCCCCCAGTGTCCTTCACTACCAGTGTGCATCAGGTGGGTTTAAGAAATAAAGTGCAGGATAGTTCTAGAAATAATTCTCATGTTCTATACTTTTTTTTCAAATGTATATGGATTAATCTCATTGTTGAAAATCATTCAACAAAGAAATCAATAAACACTTAACAATTACATTCCTGTAGCATGAGCAAAACTTAACTGTACCAACACCTGTAATCACGCGTTTGTATGGTGCATTCAGATACAAAGCAAAGCAAACCAGTCATATTAGGAAAGATCACACGAAACAATAAACATATCACCAGAAAAGAACTGCATTTATCAGAGATATAAAGGTTTCCAGAGCTCCTCTAGCTTTTCCTACATTCAAACAGATGATGTAAAACCTGTCTGATTGTGCATTCTACAACACAGCAATCATAGGTTAGACAGAAGAGGAAGGATGTGGGGGTCTGATCCCTGGTTACTGAAACTGGTTTTGAGTACATGGAACAGCTGTACCAGCAGGCTAACCAGAGTGCAGCTCTGACAGTAGCCAAGGCAAAAACTCAGTATGGGAGAAGAGAGGCCATGGAAGAAGCCTTTCGGTTGGCCTGGCAAACTGTCAGGGGAAAGCAGTTTCCGTCCACACTGTATATAATGGGGATGGGACTATAGTGGGGATGCTGACCTCAACAGAGGACAGTTGAACTAACACATCAAAGAATCTCCTCAATCCCACTGACATGGCTTCTTGTAGTATAAGAGGACTGGGAGTAAGGTCACTGAGGTAGTTTGTCAAGGCTCAGGCTCTGCTGTGGTGCTGTCATAGCTGACACACCTCTGCAACATTGTGTTGCAGTCAGAGACAGTGCCTCTGGACTGGGAGACTGGGGTGGTGGTGGTTCCCCTCTTCAAGGACTGGGTCCACAAAGTGTGGTCCAACTTTAGGATGCTCATGCTTCTCAGCCTCAGCCTGGGTACTTCGTCTGCCTGTTAGTGGAACCTTAGATTCATGAGGTGGTTTTCATCCTGATCATGGATCAGCTCTTTATTTTCTCAAGGATGTTTGAGGATACATGGGAGTTCCCAAACAGTCTACATGAGTTCTGGGAACTTGAAGAAGGCATTCAACCGTGTGTTCTGTTGGAGATGCTTTGGGAGTATATGGTATCAGGCCCATTGCTGTGGCCTAACCAGTACAACCATTACCAGAGCCCAGTTCACATTGTTGGCTATAAGTCAGACTCGTTCTTTGTGACTGTTGAACAAAGGGACTGCTGTCGTTTGTCACGATTTCGTCCACAATTTCCATGGACAAAATTTCTAGGAGCAGCCAAGAGGTCTGGTGTGGTGGTCACAGGATCTTGAGATTCTCCAACTCACACTGGGATAAGAAATGGTGTTTCAAAATTCAAGACCATGGTCCTCAGACTGAAAAGGGCTCTCTGGGATGGGAACGAGTTACTACCCTTGGTAGAGCAGTTACAGATCTTGGGGTCTTGTTCATGATTTAGGGGGGAGTGGACCAAGAGATTGGATCGACAGGTTCGAGAAGCATCTACAGTGATGCAGATGCTGTACTGGTCTGTCATGGTAAGGGGAAAGCTGAGTGTAAAAGCAAAGCTGTTGAATTGTAGCTACGCCCTTACGTTCACCTAAGTCACAAGCTCTGTGACCTCATGTCCGTAAGAATGAGGTCACAGATACAACATAGAAATGAGCTTTCTCTGAAGGGAGCCTAGGCTCAGCCTTGGAGATAGAGTGAGGAACTCTGCCATTCAGGAAAAAGCAGGAATAGAGCCACTGCCCTCTTAAGGCATCTGACCAGGATGCTCAAGATGTTCAGTGCATGCCCCATTGGAAGGAGGCCCTGGGAAGATCCACGATGCTCTGGAGAAATTACATTTCTTGGAAACACCTTGGTGTCTCACCCTAACCGACCACAGCAGATGGCCCCGCCCCTCCCTGAGCCTGATTCTGCCGGAGGTTTCTTCCTGTTAAAAGGGAGTTTTTCCTTCCCACTGTTGCCAAAGCGCTTGCTTGTAGGGGGTCATATGATTGTTGGGGATTAGTATAAAGTGCACTGACTTGAATCTTGTTGTGATTTGAGGATGTATGAATAAAATTGAATTGAGGTGCTGGAGGAGGGTGGTCTGGGCAGAGATGGGCAGAAAATGGATGGATAGATGGATGGATCAGACCTTTTTTACATAACAGACTCTACATGGATACCCTAGTACTGGAGCACCTACACAGTAAACCTACAGGAGCCATGGAAACACATGCCACAGTTTTTGTGCTTACATTAATGCCGGAGTTACTGAGTAAGCAAATCAGTGACTTTTACACACTGTATGCCTTAGCACTGTAACGGCACATTAGTGGCTGACCTACTCCGGCTGCTAAAAGCTTCCACTTAATAATAATAATAACACTCCTTAAAATTGATTATAAAATATATGTAGGAAGGAGGGAAGAAATTGCACTAACCGACTTGCTGCAGTAGTAGCATCCTATTACAGTGCCATGCAAAAAATCAGTGTCTCCTTATAATGACCCATTCTTTCATAAATGGTTGTAAAGACAGACTGCATGGCTAGGTGCTTTATTTTATACACCCCTGGAAATGGGGCTGAAAACACCTGAATTCTAAGATTAGGAGATGTGGCCAAATTCTTGGTCCATATAACTGTAGATTCAGTCTGAATAATCTGTATGAAACGAATAGGCAAAGAATCACTGAGTGTAATGAAAGTGCAAACCACAGACTCCTGAAGAGGACATAAACCACAGACTGGCTGGCTAACTTGTAAATTCCTCTTGAAAACAGATTTCTTGGTTCTCAGTGTCTAATGAAGCCATGCTGGTGCATTAAAGTACCAATACTAAGACAGCACGGCAGAATCTGATGTCCTGGGACGAGAACACGTTGGTTTTACAGTGTATCTGAATGCAGATTTCTAAAACCCAGCCTCCAATGATTCATATTTACTTAAAACAAGCTAAGCGCTCTTAACTGCATTAGTGTAAACAAAGGACTCATATGATAATATGACTTAAAATATAACTCAGTGATCCCCTCCCCTGACACAACATTACAAAGTCAAAATGAAAAGACAAAAACAGACAACACAGATGTCGGCCTACGTTTCTCCAGCTTTGTTTGTTGTGGTGTGTAGATGTATAAGGCTGGTCCAGTCACTGGATGTTTCTGGCCATTCACAGTGTCCTGCTACATGACTGTCCCTGGTCAGATGGTCAGAGGTAGAAGCCGGTGGCTGGTGGGTCTGGAAGTGTAGGCAACGTCTCAGGGCTGGGTACCTGGATAGTAGGAGGCACAGATCCATTCCTGTTAGGCAGGGCACAACCTCCTGGGTAAGTACTGTTTAGCACGCAGCCATTTTCCATCTGCAAAGGACATAAAATATCATTAACATTAAACAGGATTGCCATTTGGCTCATAGTGGGTGTTTGTATAAAACAAAGATTATGATTCATAATCTTAAAATAATCTTAAAAGCAGAAACACAAACAAATAAATAAGGCAAAAACCTTATTGAGGAAGATGGTCCAATATTATGGAGCATGTTCTGAATATCAGAAAAATATCAGTTATAGGGTAAAGTCCCTACAACCTTCTTCTTTAATTCAATTCAATTTTATTGAGCAAGCACTTTGGCAACAGTGGGAAGGGAAAACAACAGAACCAGGCTCAGGGAGGGGCTTCAGGCTTCCCCCTTCAGGGGTAGCCACAGCGGAGCATGACTCCATTGCAGTCCGTTCCTACCGTCTCGTCTGTCACACTACATTCACGTTTCTACTCTGTGGTTTTCTTGAGAGCTTGAAAAAGAAGGCAACTGGACTTATTTTGTTTGTGAAGACATTTCAGCTCTCATCCGATGGACTTCTTCAGATATAAAAACAAATGGTGGAGAGTCCCAGCTGGAAGTGATCTTTAGAGTATTTGATAGGGGGCGTTGTGCCTGGTTGCTCACAGTGAATGGAGATGGAGTCCCTCTACATAAGAGTCAGTACATTTACCATTTACTCTACTCCCCTCTAAACCATCTGTGTCCTCAGTCCATATTGTGGACCCTGGCATCCTTGAAAGAGGGACCATTGTTCTTTAATGGCATCTGTACAGACGTGTACATCTATCCTGTTGAGGTGGCTCTTCTATAATGTGCCAAGTTTTTGTGGAGCAGCTGTTTGGTTTCTCCTGTGCAGAGGTCCAAGCACTGCTCACAGCACTGCACAGCATACACTATGCTGCTTAGGCTGTGTTTGAGTTTTGTGCTTGGGATGAACTACTCCATCCAAAGTTCTTCTGCCTTTTTTCCTGTCTTTTTCCACACCTTGGCTCATGTGATGACACACCTGATCAACAGTGGATCAACAACCCTCAGAAGCACCTTCACAACCTCAGTAAATACCTCAGATAAATAACTGGGACTCTCCACCAGCTGTTTTTATACGGTCTCATCCAAGAAGAAGCTTCTTGGATGAGACCTGAAATGTCTTCACAAACCTAAAGAAGTCCAGTTTCCTTAGTTTGTTAAAATTCCAGACTACCACGACCTGCATGACTGAGAACTTACACAAACCCTCGGTAGTTTTCCCCTTTTCTTCCTCGTCTTCTTGTCAATGCCGCTGTTTCCAAACATAGATCATAGCAGGTCTTACTACCATCTTGTAAACCTACCTTTTCCCTAGCTTCTCCTAATCGCCGTCCTGTGTAGACTGTATATTGTCCTCTTGTCCTTTGTTAGAGTGTTAGTCCACGTCCTGTTTCTCACTCCTCGTGAGTTGAAAGTTTGCATTTGTTTTTGGTTTCGTTTTGTATTTTGCTTTATGCTGGTACGTATCCGCTCAGTAAAGCGCTTGCCTTTAGATAAACCTCCTCCTGCCTCTGAGTCCTCATCACACACACTATGACAGTCAGGGCTACTTGTCTCAAGCCAAAACTATCATGTGTGACTCGTCACACCCTCACGATGGACTGTTCTCCTTGCTGGCCTGTGGATAGAGGCTCTGCAGCTTTTTCACCAGGTCATCAGACTGCTCAACATGAAAATACCATGTTTGTGTACGTGTCCACAGCTTTCCACAGCTCACTTTTACCATTGCACGTGATAATATATTTTGCTGCTATACATATTTTAACATATTTGATTTATTTTAAATATTTTTTCATCTTACATTGAGTAACTGCAATGACATTTCATTCCTTGCACACTTATGCATGACAATAAGTCTGCTTGTCATTTTCTTCATTCACCAGTTGCTTAAAATACTCGTTCCCTTTTTTCCACTCAGCCATTTGTATGCTGTAGACAAAAACACTGGCACCTATCCTTTCACATTGCTTGTTCACGTTTGCACCATAGCTACCCAACACCACCTCAGTGTTTTTCACCCACGTGTGCAGTGACGTTTGCTTCAGCCACCCCTCTCTCTCATTCTTCCCTACCATCCCGAGGCTGTCTCAACTACTTCCTGAATTCTGAGTGACATTTTTTACTATAATATGAAATTCCATCCATCCACCAGCTTCCACTTATCCTTTTCACAGTCGCGGGGGGTGCTAGAGCCTATCCCAGCTGTCATAGGGCGAGAGGCGGGGTACACCCTGGACAGGTCGCCAGTCTGTCGCAGGGCCAACATACAGAGACAGACAGCCACTCACGCTCACGTTCACTCCTGCATTCACACCTATGGGCAACTTAGATTGATCAATTAACCTATCCCCACAAACTGCTTGTCTTTGGACAGTGGGAGGAAGTCGGGGTACCCGTGGAAAACCCATGCAAACACGGGGAGAACATGCAAACTCCACACAGAAGGATGCCGGCCTGATGGTGGAATTGTACTCAGGACCTTCTTGCTGTGCGACAACAGTGCTGACCACTGTTAGGTTTATATTGTTGATTGTCATTTATGCTTAGAAATATTTACTCATATATAGAGTTTTATAATCGATTGCATAATGATAGGAGGTCTGATCCTTAGCAGTCTGCAAAGACTGTGAGCCTCCCAGAGCACTCTGGCATAAACACACATCTTAAAGTCGTGAGAGAGGTCGTACCTGCTCTTACTGATTTATACTACAGGAGGACACCTACTCTTATCTCTTTACGTATAAGTGCCTTTTGTTTAGGTGGACCGCTGGACTCCTGGCACAGCAGGTCTGAGGAGTCTTCACAGGGTCACATTTTGACCCCACACACACACACACACACACACACACACACACACACACACACACACACACACACACACACACGGCTACACGTACACACAGACAAGGTACTCTTTGTTCACATGTATGCTTGTGTAAGACGTCATATGTTAATGAACTTATGCATATTCACGTAACCTCAATAAAGAGCAGTGCTGCGGGGGAGCTGGCTGAGAGCGCCTGTCAGGAACGACGCTCGTCACAGTTCTCTCCCTCGTGCACGAGCAACACAAAGAGCTGTGAGGACTTGCGTCTTGCTTTTGCCGTTGTAGTAGAACTGTCTCGCTCGAGACAGACCCATCAACCACCGTTCCTCCTCTTTTAATCAAATTACTGAGTAACTGATGCACCTTCATGTCTAAATACATAGAATACAGACAGATAAAAGATGATTTCCTTAACCTTTGGTAGAACCTCAAAATCCCATCCTTTCGTGAACCTCGGGACCAAAAATGGTCCCGCCCCAAAAGTGCTCTAAAAATGTTATATATCAATATTTTTTTCTACTTTAAATTAGTCAGTCTTTTAAAACTACTTCTGCTTAAAATATCCATATCAACTTTTAATTATATTTTCATTGTTTTAACCCTTTAAATCCCAGTTTAGGTACATGAGCGCCCTGTTTTTAACAGAAAAAAAAAATTAAAAAATTAATATTTTCCATAAAATACATTTGAAGTAATATTTGATTGTTATTATAATTAGGCCTTTGGATAGGCCAAAGATTGGCACCAACATTCATTTTGATCCATTATTATTTTTTGTGCAGGAGCACATTTTTAAAAATCCATCCTTTCGTGACCCTCGGGACCAAAAATGGTCCCGCCAAAAAAAGTGCTCTAAAATGTTATATATCAATATTTTTTTCTACTTTAAATTAGTCAATCTTTTAAAACTACTTCTGCTTAAAATATACATGTCAAGTTTTAATTATATTTTCATTGTTTTAACCCTTTAAATCCCAGTTTTATTACATGAGCGCCCTGTTTTTTTAGCCCCAAAAAACAAAAAAACTAAATATTTTCCAAAAAAAACATTTGAAGTAATATTTGTTTGTTATTATAATTAGGCCTTTAGATGGACTAAAGATTGGCACCAACAGTCATTTCGATCGCCTTTTATTTTTTTTCCAGGAGCGCATTTCATAAAATGCACACTATCGACCACGCCCAAAAAGTGCTATAAAAAATTTATATATTAATATTTTATTCCACTTTAAATTAGCCAATCTTTTAGACCTACTTCTCCTTGAAATATTCATGTCAAGTTTTAATTACATTTCGCGGATTTTAACCCTTTATATCCCGGTTTCGTCACATGAGCGCACTGCTTTTTTTGCCCCAAAAACATAAAACATAAAACATAAAATATTTTCCAAAAAAAACATTTGAAGTAATATTTTATTGTTATTATAATTAGGCCTTTAGATGGACAAAAGATTGGCACCAACATTAATTTCGATCCGTTTTTAATTTTTTTTGCAGAAGCCGAAAATGTCCCCAGGCGGCGCTGCTGCTCCTGCTCCCCCGGGGAGGAGTGCCTCTGCCGCGGGTGTGTTTCGCGCAGCGCCGGAGCATATGGTTCGGTTCCCGTGTCTGCAGCACACACTTCCGCTACCACGTGAAAACAAATACGTCATTTCCTGTTGATTAAAAAAAATTAATGCACCCTCAAACGATCCTAAGGGCAGAAAATGGTCCGGAACGAGCAGCGGGCCAAGCTGCTGCGGCACGCGGGAAATTAGTCTGCCTTTTCCGGGTATCTGTCTCGAGCAGGCCGCTGGAGAAGGTGTGTATGTTCCAGCAGGCGTCACATGTGGAACAAGGGCGCCACCCGGTGGCCAAATAAAAAAATTACAATTCTAAGGCCCTGAGTCCAGAATGAAAGTGAAAGTTAAGCCATCGCCACGACGTTAATGGTAATAATTGTACAGTGAAAAATAGCGTTTATAATGGGTTTCAATGGGGCACAAATCGGCCACGAGGTTCGATAGTGGATGTATGCCTTTTATTCAGCCATTTAAGCTCATTTAAAAAACTCAGACTGAAATTTTAAAATAAAATGGGGAAAAAATACATGTTTGAAAATTTGGCTATACTCCATTAAACACAGTGGAAATGGCGTGGAATTAAAAAACGGAAAGGCCACGAAATGGTCCCAGGTTCTACCAATTAATAACAGATTTAAATGTAAAAGCTACTAAAAAGTTAAAACCTGGGTACACAGTCTGTATGCCCGGCTCAGGAAGGAACCTCCAAGCTGTGCAGCTAGTAATGATTTCAAAGTATGACAATGTTCAGCAACCTCACCTTGCTGTGATTGGGGTCGTCAAGGATCTCAGAGGTCACCAAGCCAAAGTGGTCGAGCTGGCAGCAGGGCTTACCCACTCTTAGAATCTGCTCCAGGGGGCTAGTGCAGGGAGGGCACTGCGACAGACTGGAGATGACCTCGAACAAGGGGCCTGGGATCTGCTCTGGGTGGCTTTTGTGGTTCATTCCACGAAAAGATGCAACTGTGCTCTCAGCGCCCCGCTGCTCTGCACTTCTCTCAAGCAAACCACCTCCACTGACTGTGTAATCCACACTGTCCATAGTGGGCTCCCTGCAAGACTCCAGTGAGGTGTTTGTAAGAGCGTTTTGGCTGTTGTCAATGCAGAAACTGCTGCCCAGGCTTTCGCTGAAGCTGTAGTTCTGCCATGGCATTTTTTCTGCTGAATGCTCTGGGCTCGACGGACCACATCGTCCGTCAAGGTTTGCTGCCGTCTGTTTGGCATGGCACTGTAGTGAGAGCTGCTTCTGGGTCCTTGGTTGCTGCTCCTGCTGAAGGTAGTGTTGGTGAAGCTTGCTATTCAAGTCTGAGGCCTTGTCATTGAAAGTAGTCTGCTGTGTGGTCAGTTGCTCCAACTCGATCTCTGCTGGGACTAGAATGTCTTGGGCTGTCCATTGTCCATTGGCAATAGACTGATTTTGCCCCAGCAGCTCTCCATTTACTATCCTGTGGGGGAAATGGTCACTCTGCTGGCCCCAGTTAGGTGGTACTTTAGTGGTTCGCATGTTGAGATGCTGTTGCATCTGCTGGGATAGCTGGACAATGGGAGTGTGCTCCATTATTGGAGGCTTGGAGGGACAAAACTGCATTTGCACACTTGTATCAAGATTATTTTCTGATAATGACACTGGTGTGGAGGTTGCTGCGGTAGTGCTAGGAGGTACCTGTCCTCCATGTACAGTGGAATCAGTCCTTCCTTCTATCGAGTCATAGATGTAAGAGAGAATCTCATCATTTGTCAGCAGATCATCCAAAGTGGGCACGTGTTCAGGGTCCATCTCAACTCTGATCATACGCTCATCTAGCAGCAGCAACTCCAGGTCCTCAGCACTCAGGCCCAGCCCTTCCAGAGCTCCAAACAGCTCGCTGTTTGAGTAACTCCTCTCTTCTGCATCCATCCCTTGGCCCTCCAAAGAGAGCGAGTCCAAAGTAGCCAGCAGTGGGTCAAAGCTGGTACCTGGTTCTGTGATGCCTGGACCTACGACACTATTAGCAGGTTCATTCCAGCTTCTGTGCAGGTTGGAGGGTTCACTTTCAGAGAAACTAACGTGCTCTGCAAAGAAGCTGCTGTGAAATGACAGCTTGGGCTCCACAGCTGGCTGGCAAACATACACTGACTCATCCTGACTCATGAGTGCCCCAAGAAGGGAGCCCGGGTCCAGGCCATCCGTCAGCAGCTTATCAGTCCGATTCTTCTTTGACTTGCTAAAATTTTTTACACAGCTGCCATCTCTAAAGCCTGCGATGGGATGATTGGACTGATAGAGCAGGGCTTCTCCTGTAGCATACGTAAAGGGTAGATGCATAGAGCGCTTACGCAAATGTTCTCCTCCTTCTTCATCCCTATAAACACAGAAGACATCATTGTCAGGACTTCTCTGTGCAGTTCTTTTAAACAACTAAGAAATACAAACGTATGGCATTGAAGGGAAGGAGGATGGATATCTTAATGGTTTGATTCAGTGTATTACTCGAGATAAATGACCAAATGAGATTTGTACACAGACAGGTACTTACAAAAGAGGCCTCTGGGTGGCGATGATGTAATCTGGTTTCCCACTCTTATACACCAGCCGGGCATTGGCCTGGACCCACTTCCACTGGTTTTCCTTAGTCAGGAGTCTGAACACAGTCAGACCACTCTCTCCAGTCTTCATCACTTTAAACATTGAACACAAACAACTGTTACTCAGAGATAACCTCTGTCCACTATGACAGTCTAAATCTGCATAACACTTTGAAATGAGTTTCCATCGAAAGTTGTCACAAATTATCCACAGCATCTGTGTCCTGCCAGGCTGGACAGGGTGGCAGTGGACTGACTCATTTCACCTTTACTAGTGGGTTATGGTCAAAGACCGTTAATCATGGTCAGGCTTCGTCACTTCTGACCACGTGCCCATCTGTCCACTGAAGTGCACGTGGTGGTGCTGCTCTCATCTCTGATGCTTTGCCCGATCCTCTCTTCAGGCAGCTCTGCAGCTTTGCTCAATCTGTTTACTAATCCCACAGGATTACTTACAAAAGCTGTCTGAACTCTTTGACCAGACCAAACGTCCTCAGCACAGGATTTCCTACATATACTCAGGTTGTTCAGTAGCAAAACCTTTTTGGGTGTGAATGTTGAGCCACCTGCTTTGGTTTAGTGTTTTTCACAGCCTGCTGAGTCGAGAGCTGTGTTTCAATCAAGTCTAAAATCCTGGACTCTTAAACGCACCTTAGAACACACATGCATCAACACTACAATGAGCTTGTTTTTCTCTGCATTTGACCCATTCACTCAGTGAAGCAGTGGGCAGCCCACTAAGCAGGCGCCCGGGGAGCAGTGTGTAGGGACGGTACCTTGCTCAGGGGTACCTCAGGGTAGCCGTTAAGTGGATTCGAACCGCCGACCTTCCGATCATGGGGCGACCACTTTACCTACTGAGCTATCCCTGCCCCAAGTGCTTTAAGCTGATACTGTGATACTGTCGAAGGAGGTAACACCTCAAATCCGATGAAACACCTGGCGACGCATAGCGTTTTTTTTAAAAGCCCAGAAATGCGCCGTATTTGATAGCTTGCTGCGAGACCTCACACCGAGCACATCTACTGTGCGTGGGTTGCCAGTTATCGGATCCGGAGTCAGCAACATCCCCCAAGAACCCGAAGAGGAGAGTCCTGGCCCCTAGCCCTGCCAGTGTAGCAGAAATGATGAGGATGATGATGCAGCAGCAGCCGTTCTTCTCTGCGTGAGTAGCTTAATGTTGTTCGTGTGTAATTTACGTTGAGTAGGCTAACCACGTTATTACATTAATGCAGTAAGGTGAACTAGCAAACATCATCATAGCTACATGCGGCTGTCTTCTTGTTTGATGGCAGATGCTCCCTTCACCCTGGCCAAAAAGGCTAAAATGACCAAAGAAAAAGTGGAAAACAGTTAAACATGAGAGGTTTAGGACAAAGTTTGTGTTTTTTCCATTGTTTAAGCACTGCTTCCAGCCAAGAGTGATACCATATATGCCCCATAGCTGCATCTTTTTACAAAAAACAGGTGAACGAGAGGTTTTTGGACCAATTTTGTGTTCTCCATTCTTTAAGCACCGGTTTGAGCACCGTTTGAGCACCGGCACCGTTTCAAAAGTACCGATTTGGCACTGGTATCAGATAAAACCTAAACGATACCCATCCCTAGTCTCCACGTTGGTTGAGTGTGGAGTAAGTGCATATGAGAGCGTGAGGGTGGGAACGGATGTTTGTATCTGTGTGTGCCTGTATGTCTGTGTCTATATGTCAGGTTGGTATCAGACGCCACCTCTCTGGGAAGACTCCAAACTCAATACTCCTACCAACATTAATGACTGTCTAGCTTCTGTTACTAATTGGATCTCTCAAAATTTGCTCCACCCCAACCTTGCCTGAGATCTGTGAGATTAGCTTTTCTGCTAAGGAGATCATTCCCTGCCAGCATCGGGCTGCCGTAATGAATTCTGGGATTGCTTTTCACCAGCACGTTAAATTTAATATAATAAGTCATTCAGTCTTTTACTTTAATTCATAAATATTGCAAACTATATTAAAAGTCGTTGTCCTTCTAGTGCAGAACATTTTCATAATTGGTCTAGTTCAACTCCCACTTCACGTTTATTACTCAGTGCTTCCAAAGTAACTGGCAGGGACCAGGCTGCTAACAAAAACGATTCATGTTGTCCTTGAGCTGCTTCTCTAGACTCCAGGTAGACTTAAAAATGAGAGGTTTAATTTGAATTGTTGTGTGTGTCACAACTGCTGAGAGCTTTTTTAGCTGCTGGCTTTTGTGATTTCCCTCTAGAGAGAACAAAGCTACACAACACGTGTGCAGCTTGGCTTTGCAAGTTACTGGTAGGGTTTCTATATTTCACAGTTTAGTACATTATTCATTTAGTGACATCTGATAATATTTTAGAATTTAGTTAAAAATTAAGTTATTTATTTATTTTTAGCATTTATTATTTTATGACAGTGCAGTGGAGCAGACAGCGGAGGAGGGGTAGAGGGGAAAACATGCAGTATATGGATCGCCTGCTCAGCCCACTGTGGTGTGCTGCTGACCTGATCCTAGAATCATTTTAGGAAGTCAGACTTTGGATCTGTATTCAAGCGGATCATCGATGCCCGGCTGCGAGAAATTGTCACAGTAACGCCCAACCAGTGTGGCTTCGTCAAAGGATGCGGCAGGAGCAGCAGGAGAAGCACCGGGAGAAGACCAAGACCATCCATATGGCCTTCCTCAACCTGGAGAAGGCTTTTGACAGAGTCCCTCATGACCTGATCTGGCACTCTCTGTGATCACACGGGGTCCCTGAGGCCTACGTCGATTTGATCAAGCTCGTGTACAGAAACGTGACCAGCACAGTCAGAAGCCCAGTGGGAACATCGCCACCTTTCAGCATCACCGTGGGCGTGCACCAAGGCTCCGCGCTGTCCCCGCTTCTCTTCATCCTCTGCATGGACACTGTGACCGCTGACCTCCAAGCACCCCGCCCTTGGACACTCCTCTATGCCATTGATGTCTTCCTCGCAGATGAATCCCGAATGGAGCTGCAACGCCAAACGCAGCAATGGAAGACACGCCAGAGTGAGTACGGGCTGAGGTTGACCACCAAGAAGACTAAGTACTTAGAAGCCGACCCCCAAACCGACAGCACCATCAGCATCGATGGGGAAGACCTGGCAAAAGTATCTCACTTCTGGTACCTCAGATCGATGATCAGCAATGACGGCAACATCCTGCCAGACGTACGAGCCAGGATTAATGCGGCCTGGATGAAGTGGTGCCAAGTCACTGGTGTCCTGTGCGACCGACGAATACCTGACCACCTCAAGTCAAAGATCTACTTTATGGATCAGCGTGTTGGCCGTCCACCGTAAAGCACGAACAGGCCCTTCACACAATGGAAATGCGGATACTGCGATGGTGCCTGGGCCTGAAACTATGGGACCATGTCATGAACACCGACTTCCGAAAGCGGCTGGGCATCGCATCGATCACGGAGAAGATGCAAGGAGCGCGACTGTGATGGTATGTGGTATGGTATAAGTGACAAAAACTGCAGAAAAGCAGACCCTGCAGAGCGGGAATAATGCTAGGAGGAGGAAGACTTTGGATCTGTACGTGTTGAATGTTATGGTTTTTTTAAACTATTCTTTATCCAGTTTTGTAATCGTATACAGCAGTAATTGCAATAGTAGCACACATTAAGACCTTTTTAATTAATTTATGAAATGTCTGAAAGTAAATAAATAATAATTTTTGTAGTTTTAAAGGCTTTTGTAATTTGTTTTACCACATACAGGAAACAGAGCTCGGCAGGCTGCTGGGTTGTGGTAAAATGGAATTTGGGCAGGTGAAGGAGTGAAGTCACGGTCAGGTTTGTCAAGCTGGTAATTCTCTTCAGTATTAAAGCAGACATATAACAGCTCATGTAACCTGCTAAATGGGCTAAATCAGCCGCAGCAGTAGTGCAGGCATGGTAATAACAACATGCCTGCAAAGAACAAACACACCACAGCTTTTCACATCATGAGGGTAACACACAGACACATGCTGAGAGCTCAGGCTTCAGTCTGTTTTACACAATTTCATACAACTTGTTCTTTCCTACTGTTGTGTAATTCCTTTTTTTTTTCCTGTCCCATTTGGTTCTTTAGCTGTCAGAATTGTTGTCTGAAGACCAACAAGGATACCCAATGGATTTACTTTGCCAAATGGATCATTGTGGCATTGCCGTATTGGTCCATTTGATCGACCTTTGTTTTTATTATTTATTATATTTTATTTTCAGATGTTACAGACGGGACAGACATGAGTGAGGGATAGGAAAGGGAGAAAGCCCCCCCGCCCCAATGGCTAGCAGAGAACGGGGGTGTGTGAAGACCCCATACCTCCCTCCTCCCGCTCATGTGTAGTGTTGCTGCATGTTGCTCTAAAGTGCATTTAAAACAAGGGAGAGCATGGTGCTGCTGCCAGAGAGCAGCAGGTGTTAGCACGGCCCCTCCCGAGAACCCTCAATGTCTACATGGATTTAATTCCTGATGTGTAATTCCTGATATTATCCTCGCAGTCACACAGCTCTGGTTATGACCACAGAAGCTCCACCCACCTGCTGATCAAAACTTGTGTTTACACGAGGCAACAAATCAGAAGAACGCCTCGCAGAGAATGGAAATGAGGGATTTTCAGGCACTGCACAGGGCACAAGTGTTCAGCCCCATCTTTGAATGAACTAGACTGTTTTGGTTGACAGCTGGTTTTTGGTTACTTACTTCGGACATGGTTCTCTGCACAGTACAACATATCTGCGGCGTGGATGAACTGATAGCCAGAGCCCCTCACCCGCAGCTCAGCCTCCGTGTACCCCAGCACTATCTTCCCCCTGTACAAAAAACGACCAGAGTTACCTCGGGCAGCTGTTTACAGTTCATTCCACATGTCACTGTAAAGAAAGCAAAAACAAAAAACTATAGTATTATATTTTAGTATAGTCACCCTGTGAAACTTCTACCAGTGTGATGTTGTTTTAGTTTTCTCCATTTTTCTAAAAAATAAAACAACTCCCACCCATCTGACACACCCATGGATCTCATGAAGGAGGATACATATGATCAAAACAGGTACAACACAACTTAACTTAACCTCCGACCTCGCGTCCACATATGTGGACGTCACATTTTGGGTTATTTGGACCAAAATACTCAATTGTGGTCTACAAGGGCCTGATAGCCACTCACGAGGACATTATACTGCTACTGTTCTATTGAAACAAATATCCTCATACGTGGCTCTCATTTTTCTTAGAAACAAAAATTAGATTAAAAAAAATCTGGTAATTCTTTATTTTTACATTCATCAGGTCCCAATCAGCCCAGATATCAAAGAGAAATGAAAAATGCTGCCGTGGAAGAGTTCAGGTCTTAGGAGGTTCAGCATAACTAGTCTGCGGTTTGTCAGCTAGATTTCTTTGTCTCACTTTGAAAATCATTCAACAGAAAATGAGCGATGGCACCTGAAATCTAACATCCAATGAAAATGCTCCACTTTAGCATGTGGCTAACACAAATCTCAAACCGAACTGTACCTCCTAACCCTAACAAACAAACAAACAAACAAACAAACAAACAAACAAACAAACAAACAGACGTGAGGTGTCTCAGTCGAATACAAAGTACTGAAATGTATTTTTACTTTGCGTCACAGGCCATGGGGGTGAAGTCCAGCTTGTGTTTGGTTCTAAAGATCATGTTCTTGGTTCTGATCTCTAGAATGGATGGAGGCTGAAGAGGAGTTGCAATAGCGAATAATGCAAGCAGCGGCGCAGCTTTCCCTCCATTTTCTTGCCACTGGTTCTGCCCATGCAAGAACTTGAGCCTTCCCTGGATATTCAAAGCCTGGAAGTAAGCAAAATAAGCAGTTATCCTTCTGGTAATGGATGTGACTTTGTATTTGTATTAGTAGATGTACTGTTTTTATAACCTGTGAGTACTACAGGTAACTGTAAAGATGGATCTTTGAGGGAAAACCTCAGTGAAGGTGGGCGTTAGCGGGCATGGGGACATGGAAACAGGTAGCAGACGACTCTGATAAAAGTTTGGATTCTTTTCTGGGAAAATGAAGCTCAGGAAACTGCTCGCCTATCATTTTGAATATTAGTGATCCAGACTGTGAGTAGAAAGGGCTTTGAGGGTTCAGTTAGAGCTGAAAAGTACTACATAAATACCTGTTCATGTCTTTAACCCACCAGGTTTATAAGAATACACAGATACACTCCTACGATAGATGTCTACGTGCAGAGAACGGGAACGTCAAGTCCAGCGTGTTGATGTGTTAGCTCTGGTAAAAATAGAAAATGTCACGTACCAGGAAACCAGAAGAGTTGTCCAAGAGGCAGCGAAAGCGACACACAAAGCTTCTCTCCAGGAAGGACGAGTTCTCCGGGGGCAGTTGCTCCGGGTTGTAGCAGACCACAGATGAGCTACTGTCAAATTCCATCTCTATAAAAACCACAAAGAAAACTGTGGGCAGAGCCATACTTCCATGTGTTGGTGTGTTTGTAATGCAGTGATTCTTGAAGGTCTGAATGGGCATTAGATATTGATTTTCAACCGGGTCCCTTGGGCACAGAGGTACTCGGGATGATGAGATACTCAAACTTTATACTGGAGAACGTCCGCTCATCTTCTGAGAAACTCTACCTCCATAAGATACAACCTGTTCATTCAACAGGTTCATTTAAATGTTCCTCCAGCTTTGCTTTTTCCTGCCTCAACTTTTTGAGACACATCAAATTCAACATGAGTTGTTATAATGTAGCAAACTGTCCTGGTTTAAAGATTTGATGTTTTCAGAAATGTGTTCCTGAGATTTGCAAATGATTTAAAGAAGAGAGTGCAAACGGTTTCTCGGAGTCCGTCGGTTGTGTCAGGGCCACAGGTCTTAAACACAGTGCTAACACGTAACACATAAGCATTTTAAAACCCAAACACACTTCACCTCATAAGCCACAGTGAAGATCACAGGGTCATGTGATCTGACCCGAGGCTGTTCTTACAGCTTAAACCATCTGATACTGACATCCAAATGTTCATGGTTGTGTTCATGTGGACAGCAGTGGAAGGTCAAAAACAAAGACTTTCATATTTGAGTCTTTAAGAAGTTCACAAATAATATTCAGTTAGATGATGGCAAAGATAATATTGAAAGATTTGCAGAATCTGGGGAAATCTGCAAGTTTTGGGTCCAACATTGTAACAAACACAATGCCGTTGAAATAACTCTCACAGTTGCAAAGGTAAGTTAAAACTTTACCAAGCAAAGACAGAGTAAAAAAGAAAAACGAGGTTGAGAAACTGGGAAAAGCCTTTGAGGGTAAAGGGCTCTGTAGTAAAGGAGTGTGTGTGCTGAGCTGTCATACAGGAATGACAGCATGTGTGGGGTGAGATCACCTTTGGGGGATGTTGGATCAGGAGGATTCAAAGCCCAGTCCAGGTTTCTTCTGAGCTCCTGCTGGTCCTCCGTGTGGACCAGTTCATACACACTCTGGTGCATGACATCAGTCTGAGAGAGAAAAAGAGACATTTATAAGCTTTTTAAAAACGTAACCTGATTCTAATTCTTTATTTTCCTCAACCTCATTGTTTGTTGATCTGTTGACGTGCAACGGTGTTGGTAGTGTGTAAAGACTGTAGGTTGTGTGAGTCTGACTATGTGAAGTGATCTGAATGTGAGTCTATGCTGCTGCTGTTGTAAACATCTGTTGTGCCTCGTCATAGTAGTTACATGGAGACTAGCATCTTCACTGAGTAACACACTTAATGCTACCAGTAAACTAAAAGCACACATTAGGTGATGTAATGGTTTCAACTTTAGTCTAAGAGAAGTTAAAGAATAAAACAAACCTGCTTACACTCTGTGTGCGGTCGACACAGCACTTCTTTTATTTTTATTTTTTGCAAATATTTTTATTGAAATAAGAAAACAGTACTTGCAGTTACCGAAATACAATTGACCTTTCTTCATTTTCCTAAGTAAATATACTTATATATACATTAGGGGTGCAACGATACACAAAATTCACGGTTCGGTTCGGTTCGATACTTTGGTGTCACGGTTCGATATTTTTTCGATACAAAAAAATGTTCATGCCTTTTTAATTTGTCATTTATTAAAATTATAAATATATATTTTAACTCAAAAGTACAGTTTTTAAATTTAACCCTAACCCTTGTGCGTGTTTTTTATTTTGACAGCGAATGTGCACCTGCGGACCACTTATGTGCAGCCCTGGTTATTTAGCTCATCATATTGCAGCCACAGAAATTCTTTTGTCCATGAAACCATAAAGCTGCACTTTCTTTTTGCCTTATAGTCTGATTTGTCATAACTTCTCCGTTTTGTGGTAAGCTTTTCTTTGGCTGTCACTTCTTCACCCTGACCTGTCTTATTTGGCTCAGCAGAACTGAAATGCTTTTACACACGGACTCACATAAGCTCAGCGATTCTCTGCGCGATCAACCTCTCACATGTTTAAGCTGTGGGAGATTTCACTTGTCATGTTTGCATAGTAAGCTAACAATTAATAAGACGATGTCAGAGGAATTGGTGCACAAATTATCATCACTCACAGAACAGTGCTGTCGCTCTCTATACACAGTTCGCACGATTGCAAAGTGAAAGCAAAAAAACAAGCGCAAATTCAAACGCGATTTCAATATGTCACATATTGACAGTGGCTCACAGATGCCAATGACATAATTACTAGGGCTGAACGATTATGGAAAATAATCTAATTGCGATTTTTTGCCCCAATATTGCGATTGCGATGCGATATGCGATTATTTTTTAAGGTCTTTGTCTTCTGTATTATTAAACAAAGACAAGCAATACATCATATAGTATGGCCAATACTATATTACATTAATTTTAAACTGTTCTTTCCTGGAAGACAGACCTCTGTTATGATGACATGAGGTGATGCATGAATTGATGACTGACATTTTTATTTAACTTCTTCAATCACAACAGTATATTTGAACATACACAATAGTTTATTTTTAGCTTACAAACATCTGAGCATAAAGTGCTGACAAGGAACCCTGGTGTAAACATTAAAATGAAAGTCAGTACAATGTGCAGATTGCAGAAATATACATAAAAAAAATCAGTGGCTTTACCACACTCAGTTTTTCGACATCTGTGAACTACTAGACAGTCATTCAATTAAAAAATAATATTAAATAAATAAAACTAATAAATAAAAAATACACACATCTTACTGATCTCTGCAGTCAGTAACATTACACATAAAGTGCAAACATAATAGCAATTGTATAAACACACACACAAACACGCCTTTAAAGTTTAAAGGCGTGAAATTGGACGGTCTAGTTCTGATTAGCGTCACCGCTGTCTCGGTGGAGTTTAATAAACTCGGCCGTCTGCTTCTTGCTATCTAAAATATAACCAGACACTGGTGTAAATTCTCGACTGTCTCATACTTCTGTTTAATAAGTTTTCTGTTTGACGTTTAGTCAGCTGTGTGAAAACCAAGGAGGAACCCACCCGGGGGATTAATAAAGTTTTATTTTATCTAATCTAATAACTTTAATCTCAGCCAAACCGATTTACTCACGAACAAACAAAACACTGAAAAAAGCCCAACAATAACATTTTTAGGTTGTCTAAGTGACTTATATATTACGTTTAACCCGAGCAGCGAAACTCCGCGGTGATCTGAAAATGATGTGCCGGGAGTTGTGCCGTTCTCGGCCGCATCAGTAACCCTCGAGCTCCCGGCTAGCTGTCGAGCTGGTGGGTAGCAGACGCCTCTGAAAACGTCGAAGCACTTTTGCAAATATGGGATATCTTGATAAACCGAGCAGATATTTGATGTTTACACAACTACTTTCTCGCCTGAAAATATGTTAAAAGTTTATTTTGTGACCCAGAAAGATTAGTATGAGTAATTTTAAAACTTAGTAGCGGCCGCCATTGCTGGAAACTGGAGTTTGGCTGGGCCGCGCTATGAATTCTGGGATATGGTAGTAATTTGGACAGCCTTCGGCACGTCGCTGTGACGTAATCGGTCTACAAATGCGGCCTCAGGAGGATGCAGCCCATGAATTTGGACATGTCCAGAGTATAATCGCAGCCTTTGCGGTTAGAAAATTGCACTTGATCATGTCGCGATATTATCGCAAATGCGATATATCGTTCAGCCCTAATGATTACCCAGCTACATTTCTGAAAGAATGCAAAAGCATTGACATATATTTTTCCTACAATAGCCCGACGGGCAGGGAAGAGATAGATTTTGGTAGCCCGACTGAAAAAAATCGCTAGCTCCAGGACGTCGGGCTAGCGATATTGCGAGCCCTGTATCTGATTGAGGAATCACTCATCTTTGGAAAAGAGAGTTTATTACAGAGAAATGTCTCTTTCCAAAATAAAAGCTATACTATCCGCTTCTTCTGGGCTATATTCTCAGCAGCATAAGGAGAATCATGTGCTAACAGCTGTCTAAATGACTCGGCTAAAGTTAGTAGCATGCTTGTTGTTTTTGTCTTTGCACTAGGATGATGTCGGAGTAAATGTGCAGTCATATTCGTCGTGTTCCCACTAGTGCTTTCAGGTTAATCTAGTTGAAATGACCTTAACGCCACAACACGGCAAATCTCTGTTAACGAGCTACCGCCGATCGCCCCGTGTGTGGGGCTAGACGGCCAACACGTTAACGAGCTAACTGCGCTAACACACTAGTTCCCACCCATGTAATTGAGCATTGCATGGCACATCCAACATACTGTTTTACTTTAGTCCATGACTCGCTTACCTTCAGGGTCATACGTCACATGAAAACCAAAATAATTCCAAACGCCAGATCTGAATGAGGGTGGGGGAGGTCCATGTGTCTTGCTAGCTTGCCCTGCGCTCTTCCTTCTGACTATGCTGTCTGTGTTGAGTGCTCAGTGGATCTGCGCTCGACAGTGCAGCCTAGGCGGAGTAGTCGAACGCAGATTCACTGAGCGCTCAACACAGACAGCATCGTCGGAAGGAAAGTTGATCAAATAAATTACAAATGTTGTATTGTTCGATACATATGCGTACCGAACCGAAAGCACTGTATCGAACGGTTCAATATCGATACGAATATCGTTGCACCCCTAATATACATATATATATATAAAAAACAACTAAACAAAAACGCATTCTAAAACAATGCAACAGTAACAGAAGTACATTTAGACAGGCACTACCTCTAGACTAGTAAAATAAGAAATAAAGGGTTGGCACTTTTTGCAACCTCTCAACGTATATTTAATTTTTTCAAGTTTAAAAAAAAACACAACATCTTTAAGGCACTGGGAAACAGTAGGTAGGATACTTAACAGACTTCCAATGCAACAATATTAGACGTCTCGCTAATGGGATGTGAAGGCTATAATATCCTTTTGTGTGGAATCAAGTGTACGTGAGCGATCAGGAATCCTGAATACAGCAATCAGAGGACAAGGATGAAGAGTTACCCCAAGAACAGCTGACATAATAGCAAAATACCCAGTCCAGGAACCTTGTAGCTCAGGACACAGAAAAAGCATGTGGCTAAGGTGACAAGGAGAGCCGTGGCATTTATCACCAGTGTTGGTCAAGTTACTTGAAAAAAGTAATCAGTAACTAATTACTGATTACTTCCCAAAAAAGTAATCCTGTTACTTTACTGATTACTTATTTTCAAAAGTAATTAATTACTTAGTTACTTAGTTACTTTTTAAAAACACGATTTACAACCTGAATAGGTGATAAATAGATCTTTCAGCCCAATTCTACTTTTTCTGCATAATCCATCATACAAAATGTAATCAAATGGAAAAGTCTCTTTTTTAACTTGTTTTATTAGTTTTAATCTTTTAACTTTAGGCATCAAGCAAAAATTAAATTATATGCAACATTCTCTGACTGGAAGAAATTAGTTTAACATTTAAACCTATTTTCTGCACATTCCAGCACATAAAATAAAAAAAATTTTGTGTTTACACTCAGTCTTTCAAATAGATGCAAGTAAAACACAGCAGAAAATAAATAAAGTCAAAGACTCAGCGGTCCTGTTGCTCTATTTTCACCTGTAAAGCAGGAGCGGGGTAGGCGGAGGTTTACCCTGGTGCAGGTGTGCTGCGGTCAGTGGAAGAATCCGCGAGTTTCTCTGTGAGTTTCCCATTACGTCGTAGCTACTTGGTGCTTGCTCAGAAGTTTAGGGGTTTTTTCTGTAAAAAGAAGTTTTCTTCCCACGCACAGTGGACAATAATGTTTTTGTCCCTTTTTATGGAATCAAACTCAAAGTAAGGTCAGTACTTCCACGCTTTAAACGCTGCACGCTCATACTCTCTCTGCACTCGATATATGATCCATTGTTGATCTGCACACAGCTGTTGTCACTAACGTCACACTCGCTTACGTCACTGTCGTGAGACATTCTCGCAAAAAGTCACGGTTTTAGTAATGCAGTAACGCAGCGTTCCTACGGGAAAGTAACGGTAATCTAATTACCGTTTTTGCAATAGTAATCCCTTACTTTACTCGTTACTTGAAAAAAGTAATCAGATTACAGTAACGCGTTACTTGTAACGCGTTACTTGTAACGCGTTACTTGTAACGCGTTACTGCCCATCTCTGTTTATCACATTTATTTTCCACTTCTGGATACAATTCAGAAAGTCTAGACTCAGAGAAATGCACCCTGTGTATGACCTTAAATTGAATAAGTCCAAGACGAGCGCAGGAGGTGGAAGATCGTACCCTCGCTATAGCCTGTTCCCAGGACTCCTCATGTATTTGAATTCCTAGTTCTCCTTCCCATGGACACTTAAGCTTAACATTAGAGTGGTTACTAAAAGACAGGATAGTATCATAGAGTTTCGAAATGGTTCCTCTGTGATGAGGAATAAATGATAACGTGGTTTCCCACTGCTGTTCTGGAGGTAAAGAGGGGAAATTTGGGAAACACTTGGCAACAAAATGTCGAATTTGAAAATAGCGAAACAAATGGGTGATACGGAGATCGTAACGAGAAGACAAGTTGGCAAAACTATCCAAGACACCATCCACATATAAATGTTTGAACTGTTTTATACTCTTGTCACACCACACTGAGAATGTCGAGTCCAAGAGTGAAGGGGGAAACAAATGGTTGTTGCTTAGACGAGCCGAGGAAGACGGCATTACAAAATTAAAGTGCCGTCTAAACTGAAACCAGATCTTGAGTGTGTTAAGAACCACCTGATTATCAGTGTACAGAGAGGATCTTACGGGTAAAGAGCAAAGCTGGTAAAGAAGAGCCCTTACATGATGATAGCTCCAACTTACACCACGACGAACCAGAAGATTTTAGCCAGTAGCAAAGTTTAGGCCCAGTAGTGGGCTAGAAAATGAGGTAATGCAAGTCCTCCACTAAATCTGCATCTCTGCAGTGAAGTTTTAGAAACCCTGGGTGGCTTCCCTCCCCAAATGAAAGAACCAATAATCTTGTCCAGTGAAACAAAAAAATGTTTCAGCACAAATAATTGAATCGACTGAAATAAAAATTTTGGTAAGATGTTGGTTTTAACAGCATTAATCTTACCGATTAAAGGAAAGGGGGAGATTACCCTGTCTTTGAATATCAGATGTGATCCTTGTATAAGAGGAGACAAATTTGCTGATTTAAGGCCAGATAGAGAACGAATCACGTTAATCCCTAAGTACTTAAACCCAGATGGACTGAGACGAAAGGGTAGATTGGACTGTTGAAGTTGACGTGCTGCCGTATTAACAGGAAAACACTCACTTTTCCCTAAATCTAATTTATAACCTGAAAACAAGCTGAAGTTCTCCAGAATACCTAAAACAGCAGGGATGGAGCGTGTGGGGTCAGTCATATATAATAACAAATCATCTGCATACAATGATACTTTATGTGTAATTCCATTACGGATGATACCCCTGAATACAGAAGAAGATCTCAATGTAATAGACAGAGGCTCGATGGCAACGGCAAAGAGTAAGGGAGACAAAGGGCAACCTTGACGACAACCACGACCCAGCGCAAAATAATCAGAGTAAACATCATCAGTATGAACACTGGCTTTAGGGGACGAATAAAGAAGCCGAATCCAGGAAATAAATTTATCGCCAAAACCAAATTTCTCTAAAACTGCAAACAAGTACTCCCACTCCACCCTATCGAAAGCCTTTTCAGCATCTAAAGAAATCACAAGTTCGGGAAATTCAGATAGATGCTTTGAGTAAATAACATTAAAGAGTGTACGGGTATTAAAAAACAGTTGCCGTCTCTTTATGAAGCCATTCTGCTCTTCAGAAGCACATTCATTCATTTTAGCTTTATCTGTGGGAAATTCGGACCTGTACAACGAAGAGTAAAATGTTTTAAAGGTAGAATTAATTTCCAAGGGATCTGTAGTGATATTGTCATAAGAGTTTTTAATACTGGGCATCACTTGTGAGGAGGCCTGATGTCGTAGCTGATGTGCCAACAAGCGACTAGCCTTGTCACCGTATTCATAATATGAGCCATGACTGCGTAGTAACAAGTGCTCAGCCTCTTTGGTTGACATAAGATCAAACTCTGCTTGCAAATCAAGGAGCTGCTTCAGTAATTCTGGAGAAGGGTTCAGTGATCAAGGTTACTAATTGCAATTGGAGGACGGGACTGGAGACAGGAGGACGGGCAGCAGGTGAGTAAGTGACGGAAGTGACGGACAAGGTAAGCGACTCATGTCGTAACTGACGTCAGACGCCGGAGATTTTGGCGGAAAATTAAAGCAAATGGTAGTTTAGATTTGAACAAATTCATTTAAGCTTCAGCATTACCAAATACACTTATCAATTGTCTTATAACTAACACTATTTGTCTAAATAATCTCCAACACCCTGGAGAACAACGAGGAGAGTTTAGAGACTCTCCAAGATTACATCGATCAGTGCTTTCAGGATCTCGTGATGAAGAAGACCCCGTGTGCAGCTTCCCCGGCCAAAGCTGAGACGCCGTCGTCGAAAAGACAACACCCGGCAGATTCCCCCGGCTCAACATCGCCAGCCGGCAAAGATATTGCCGACATATTGGAGTCAATCGACAAGCGATTGTCCAGTTTCGACGCAAGGCTGTCCTTGGTGGAGATTCTTCACCGAGAATTTAAATGCTTGCGAGAATCCCTGGAGTACAGCCAGCAGCAGGTGGAAACGCTTGCTGCTGAAAATGCCACGCTAAGGGAGTCGGTGAAATGTCTCACAGATAATGTTACCCAGCTCAATAGAGAAAATAAAAAAATAAAAGAAACAGTTATCGATCTACAAGCTCGTAGCATGCGTGATAATCTGGTATTTTCTGGTATTCCAGAAGCCGCTGGAGAGGACGCGGAGACCACGGTAAAAAGCTTCATCAAAACCCACCTGAAGCTGCCGGAGGACACTGTGAAGAACATCGTCTTCGATCGGGTACATCGCCTCGGCCCCATTCGGGCTACGACCGGGAGACCACGTCCTATCATGGCCAAATTCGGCCACTTCAAACAAAAGCAACATGTGAAAAGCCGCGGCAGGGAATTAAAAGGAACGGACTTCAGTGTGAACGACCAGTTCCCCAAAGAGATCTTGGAACGACGCAGGGTCCTCTTCCCAATCCGACGCGGCTTCATCCAGAAGGGCTCCCGCGCTGTCATCGCTGTGGACCGGCTGTACGTGGACGGACAGCTCCACCGCGACCCCAACATCACTCCGTGGCTGTATTAACCTCACACCAGATAAGAATCAGCTACACCCTTTCCCTATCCACTCACACTAACTTGCATTAACATCTGTTTAACTTACCAGTATCAAATCGCATCTTAAAGTGTGATTTCATAGCAGAATTAACACCGTCACTCTCCGTCAGTGATTTAATTGGAATGTTTACGTTTTGGGTTTTTTTCTTCTCGTTTTTTTTCCTCTCTTTTCCCCCTCTTGGTTTTATGCTGCTCACCCCTGTCCTTGGTTTCTTTCTTTATTCCTTTCACTGCCTCGATCACCTGCTTCGACACTCATCCACAAACATCCTTTATTTCGACACATACGCACCATGCGCTCAACGGCAGCACATTTACATCAGTCAGACAGCGCACACAGTCATATAAGATACACACACACTTAAGCCAAGCCTACTCATATTAGTAACTATGCATACACAAAGTCAGACTCAGGGAGCATCTCGCCACACATTTTTTCTCTCTCTCCTTCTCTTTATTTATGAACAAGTGACGTACTCTCTCCACCTGTCTAAGCGACGCACACAGCATACATCCCTAGTTATACACAAACATCTATGGGTACACTGAGGTTCATTACATGGAATATAAATGGAGCTGGCTCCAGAGAAAAGAGGTTAAAAATATTTAACCAACTCAAAAAACTACAGGCAGATGTTGTCCTATTACAAGAGACCCACAGACCTCTTAGAGGTTCGAATGAACTTAAAACACCTGAGTTTCCCAATGTGTTCTCAGCTTGTTATAATTCTAGACAAAGGGGAGTAGCAATTTTAATACATAAAAATATTAATTTCACAGTACTCGATACAGTTATAGATCCAGAGGGCAGATTCTTAATCATTAAACTATCTATACGTGATAAAAAGCTATGTATTGCAAGTGTATATGGTCCAAATGTTGATGATCCCTCATTCTTTCACGGTTTTTTCAGTGCACTCTCTGAACACTTAGATGGCACACTTGTTCTTGGAGGTGACCTCAACCTTGGACTAAATGAAGACATGGATAGGCTCAATACAGCGGGAACTCAGCGTAATTGGCAGTCCACAAATATAATCAAACAGTATATGAGTGACTTTGGTCTTTGCGATGCATGGCGCTCCCTTCACCCCACCAGTAAGGAATATACTTTTTTCTCACATGTCCATCACTCCTACTCTCGTCTGGATTATTTTTTGGTCAGCAGCTCACTGCTGAACGACATTTCAGACACTGAGATTCACCCTATAGCTGTCAGCGATCATGCTCCTGTATCTTTAACACTAATGCACAAGAATAATACTACGCCAAGAAAAAACTGGAGATTTAATATATCACTACTTAAAGATGAAGACTTTATTAAATATTTTAAAAAAGAGTGGACTTCATATTTGGACTATAATGACACTCCCGAAACATCAGCTTCTGTTCTATGGGAAGCAGGGAAAGCTGTGATGAGAGGTAAAATAATTTCTTTCTCATCACATAAAAAGAAAAAAGAAAACAAAAATATTCAGGAATTAGATAAAAACATCAAATCACTAGAAGAAGCCTACGCGTCCCACCAAGATCAGGAAACATTGAACAAAATACGCAAAACAAAACTAGAATTAAATTAGATAATTGATAAAAAAACAAAATTCTTAGTACAAAGACTACGCCTACAAAATTATGAACATGGTAATAAATCCGGTCAATTTCTAGCAAACCAGCTAAAAATAAATAAAGAAAAAACAACTATATGTGCTGTTCAAGATTCATCTGGGAACACAATATATGAACCGATACAAATAAACAACATTTTCAGGGATTTCTATAAAACGTTGTATTCACCACAAATAAACCCATCTAAAAAAGAAATTGATCAGTTTTTGGACAACATAACTCTTCCAAAATTATTGGACACTCAAGCAATGGCACTGGATTCGCCACTGACACCAGGTGAACTCCAGGAAGCCCTGATAAGTATGCACAATAATAAGGCTCCAGGTCCAGATGGCTTTCCTGCAGAATTCTACAAAGAATTCTGGTCGATTCTAGCACCAGTTTTCTACAGAACGTTGTTGGAAATTAAAGAAAAGGGCAGACTTCCATCAAATATGAATTCTGCAAACATTAATCTCCTGCTAAAACCAGGCAAAGACCCTGTATATCCCTCAAGCTATCGTCCAATATCCCTTATAAATGTAGACCTTAAAATAATCTGCAAAGCTCTCTCAAAGAGACTGGAGAAAATAACCCCCCTCTTAATTCATCCTGACCAAACTGGTTTCATAAAAGGTAGGCACTCATCAACAAATACACGTAGATTACTTAATTTGATAGACTACTCATACAGTAAAAACCTAGAAACTACAATATTCTCTTTAGACGCAGAAAAAGCATTTGACAGAGTTAACTGGAAATTTCTATTTGCAACTTTACACAAATTTGGTTTTGGATCCTCTTTCATAAACTGGTTAAAAATATTATATAATTCCCCAACAGCTTGTGTTAGAACAAATGACCAGACATCCTCCAGCTTCTGTCTCTTGAGGGGCACCAGGCAGGGATGCCCACTCTCCCCTTCACTGTTTGCAATTTTTATTGAACCACTAGCAGCAGCAATTAGACAGAATTCAGTAATTAAGGGCATAAAATGCAAGAACGTGGAACATAAAATCAGCCTTTATGCGGATGATGTGTTACTCTTTCTCCAAAATTCACAAACCAATATCTCTGGGGTGATTGAATTGATAAACTCTTTTGCAAGAATATCAGATTACTCAATTAACTGGTCAAAATCTACAGTTCTACCGATTAATTGCTCCTTCCATAATTCCTCTTCTACACCACTACAATCGGGAAATATAAAATATTTAGGTATTAATGTTTCTCCCAAGCTTGCAGATCTAACTAAATTAAACCATATCCCACTTTTAAAGAAGGTAGAAGATGATCTGGCTAGATGGAAATGTCTACCCATATCACTCATGGGAAGGGTTGCCGCTATAAAAATGATGGTCTTACCAAAAATAAATTATTTATTCTCAATGATCCCAACTAAACCGCCACAAGATTGGTTCAGATCTCTAGATTCATGTATGTCCAAATTCCTTTGGAAAAATAAACCCCCACGTATAAGCTTAAAAACACTACAAAAGACCAAGGATAGAGGAGGACTAGAACTGCCTAACTTTCAGCACTACTTCTTAGCCAACAGGCTTCAGTTTATCTCAGGATGGCTAAAACACACCCTCTTAGATGAACCTTGGCTAGATGTAGAACAAGCACTTTGCAATAATCTAGAGATCTCAGACCTACCATTTATCAGCTCAAACATCCAACGACATAAATGCTTTAAAAGCATCAACATCAGCTCTTCTCTGACAGCATGGTGGGGGTTTCTAAAATTGACGGCGTCTTCATTAATCCCATGCAAACGTACACCTATCTGGAACAACCCTGACATATTACAAAACAATAATATGATAAACTTTTCAGATTGGAGTGATAAAGGAATCAAATATTTAGAACATATACTAGAAGGAACAGAATTTATTTCATTTGACGGACTAGTTACACAATATGGGATCAACAAGAAAAGATTTTTAGAATATCAACAAATTAAATCCATAGTAAAAAAGAAATTTAAACCGGGTCAAGTTGAACTACAAACACCACCAAGTGTGGTTCAATTTCTTACTCTTAAACCCCCCAAATTACTATCCAAAATATACAGAATGCTTTCTAAAACAGATGAATCAATATCACTTCCTATTGCAAAATGGGAAGCGGATTTATCAGTTAACTTAGACCTAAACTTCTGGTCTCAGATTTGCTTAAAAACCTTTCATCTAATTAGAAATCCCAGTCTTCAATTAATTCAATACAAAATATTACATAGAGTGCACTATACAGGTCATCGGATGTTCAAGATGGGCTTTACGTCTACCAACAACTGCTCACACTGCCAAACCAATTCACCGGACAATTATATCCACGCTCTTTGGTTCTGTCCACCAGTTCAGAAGTTTTGGCGCGAGATATGTGAAGACTTATCGAAGTGTCTGAAATGTAACACTCCAACTTCCCCCTTAGTGTGTTTGTTGGGCAGCTTAGATAATGTCACTTCAGAAAAGAATATCGCCCATATGGTTTTCACTGCCCTATGCATAGCCAAGAAAACAGTCCTCATGAACTGGAAAAATAAAAATAATCTTAATTCTAACCAATATAGAAATTATCTATTAGATTACATTAGTCTTGATACAGCCTCTGCCACCACATCAGATCAATTGCTCTGGGCTCCTTTGATCAGCTCCATCACCTAGTGGGGGTGGGGGGTCATAGTTTGGTCCCGCCTTCACTGTTGTGATTGGTGTGGGGGTAGGGACAGGCTCAGGGCGTCGGGGGGTTCCCCGGAGGCATCTTCCTTGGGGGGCTCAACCCGGGTAGCGGTCATGTCCGGTTAGGGGCTCTGTTGGCTCTCAGGTGACTGTTTCCTCGCGGCTGCGTGCAGCGGGGCTAGGGGAGGGTCTGTGCTGACGGACGTGGGTTACTGACCTGGTAGCCTGGCTGCCCCTGGGTGGGTCCGGGATGGGCGTGAGGTTCTGGGGGCGCTCCGTCTCTGGGCTGGGACCCGGACCGGGCCTCGGGGGCTTGGGTCCTGGTTGGTGTGTTGCCGGGGTTGTGGGCGGGTGGGTGCATGGGGGCCCAGCCCTGGAGCAGGGTGCCGCCGGTGCGTCGAGCCACCTGGGGGGCTCTTCAACTGGTGGGGGAGATTGTCACATCTTGCAGGAGCTTTCCTCTCCTCAGGAGCTGCCTCTGCAGGAGGGGGAGATACAGGAGAGGTGGAGGAAGATCTCAGCCTGGGCGTCTATTGTCTTATGTAGTCTGGAAGATGAGTGGATGGGGGGGTGGGTGCAGTTTTCTCTGTGGTGGGGTTGGGTGGACTGTCCCGGGCTCTGTGGGGCCGGGCGGCGCTGCTGCACTGGGCCCGGTCTGGATGGGCCTGGGCCCCCTTTCCCTGGCGGGTCGCGGAGTATGGGGGTGCCTACTGGGGTCAGCGGGGGAGCTGGCCCCAGGGAGGGGTCACTTGCCCCTCCCTTCCTTCCCTCCCCATCTCCAGCTGCCTCCCTCTTCCCGCTCCACCACAACCACCCACACATGCAGGGCCTTGGAGTAGGGGTATGTCACCAGGGTGCAGAGGAGGCTACCCCCCCCCCCCCCCCCCTGTCCCCTTCTGGCTGCCTCTGCCTCAATTTTATCCCACAACTTAGACATTCACATTACTCACACTCTCATTACACATACATATAGGATCTTGGGGGTGGGCACGATACACGGAGTCCAAAGTACCATCAGGGTGTACACCCCTCAGACATCGGTGCGTTGGTGGTTCTTTGTGTCCGGGGATGGGCGTCCAGGTACACACCGGCTCACTCCTTGGCGGCCGCTTATCGGGGCCTGGAGCCTGGGGCTCGCTCGGGCCACTTCGGAGGTGGGGTGCCCCCGGCCTCTCGGCCTGGGGCTCGGTCACTCAGGCGCAGCTGGCTGCCGGCGGAGCTCACGGGCGCGTCACTGCAACCCCCCCTGGCTTCTGCTCCGCGGCTGCTGAGTGAGCCCTCATCTGGGACTCTCCTCAGCTCTTTCTGGGACAGTGGCGCAGCTGCCCCTCTGTTGGTCTTCCTTGGTCTCTTGTGTTCTGGGGGCCTCTGGATGTCTGGAGTTTTGATCTCCTCCACACCTGCTTCACGCCCTGGAGGACGGGGCTGTGGCCCCCCCACACCCTCTAGCAGATTATTACATGAAGGAACCTTTTAAAAAAACAAAAAACAAGCGCGTCCATGCTCACAGGTGTACACACGGGTGATCACACCCACAAACTACACCCTTTTTGGCTCCTACCTCAAAGCACACTGTGTTCTGTTGATCTTATGTGCTGCACAATAATGTTTAACATTTAGTATTTACTGTCATATTCCCATATATCATTGTGATGTTGTTTATTCTATTACTCTTGTTCTCTTCTGCTTGCTTTCTTTTTTCTTTCTCAGCAGGTGATCCAGGTGATTGATATATGCATTTTTTTTTCTCTGCCCGTTCTGTTGGTTTTTGTCTTTTGCCCTTCTCCCCCGTCCCTCTTCTCAGCTGTTTCTCTTTCCCTCTTTCTTTCTCCCCTTCTTTCCCCCAGTCAAGTCTGTCCCGTATTCAGTAAGTGAAAATAAAATAAACAATAAAAGGTGAATCAAATGGACCATTACGGCAAGGCTGGGATGGTCAGTTTGGTAAAGTAAATCCGTTGGGCATCTTTCTTTGCCTTTAGACAACAATTCTGATGCAAAAGAGCCAAACGGGACAGGCAAAAAAAAAAAAAAAAAAAAAGGTTACTAATTGCAGCTATAAGTTCTTTAAGCCTGGCATTAATCTTTTTATTAGCACGAACAGAGTAAGAAATAATTTGACCTCTCAGGTAGCATTTAAGAGTCTCCCATAGCAGAGAATATGAAACTGAATCATCCTGATTGAAGGACAAGAACTCCTCAATAGAGCTTGAAATAAATTCAGAGTTAAACCTCCAAAGTGGAGGACTACGTTTATAGGTAGAAAGCTGAACATCCAATAGCAGAGGTGAAAGATCAGATATTACAATACCAGAATAGTCAGAAGAATTGACACATGAATTAAGAGTTCTGTCGATGAAAAAATAATCAATCCTGGAATAAGACTGGTGGACCTGAGAGAAAAATGAAAATTCTTTGAATGAAGGGTGCGAAATCTCCATGGATCAACAAGATCATTCTGTTTCATAAAATCTGAGAATGTTTTAGACATAGATGATTGCGTCAAATTACGAGGACTAGATCGATCCAAGGTTGGATCAAAAACACAATTCAGGTCTCCACCAAGGATCAGCAAATGAGTATTCAGAAAGCGGATGTTACTCAGCAATCTATTAGCGAATTCAGCACCATCAAAATTCAGGGCACATACCAACAAAACCTTTTTCTGCATTAGGGTACCAGCAACAATGATGTATCTGCCGTTCCTATCAGCGATATATTATTAATGTGAGTGAGAGATGTGTCACGTGCTAAAAGATGGCGCCTGTGTGTTTGGCATGCCGTCTATCGCTCTCTTCTATTTGTTTTATTTTATTGTTTTTAGTCAATTTTGTGCAACATGTCAGCCCTGCATTGTTTTATGATCGCCAGACATTATTGGAAATAGGCTCATCTACCCAAGCTTTAGCTCGGTTTGGAAATGACAACCAAGGCTTTCTGCCTCCCGATTTGGAAGTAACACCACCTCACTGGCGCTCCTTACCATTGCCACTGGATGTGCGGAAGCGACGCAGGAGACGAGGTAACCGTGGAGGTCGCCTTGTCAAACTGAGACTCAGGATCTCTTGTTTTCCTCATGAGCTTCGCTCAATTTGTCGATCCTGCCCGCTACTCTTGGTGCCGTTGCGTGCTTTGGACCCGGTGGACTCCTGCTTGGTTCCTGTTGTGGGATCTCTCGAGAAGGGTTCTGCAAAACCCTCTCCTCCCCGACATCTGCGTTGGCGTGGAGTGGACCAAACAAACCTCCGACCTGTGGATCTGGTTGTTGCTGTCTCGGAAGCTCCCGAGCCAATTCCTCTCAGGTTGGGATTAATTAACGCCAGATCGGTGGCAAATAAGACATTCATTTTGAAGGAATTTTTCGCTTCCCATGCACTGGATTTTCTTTGCTTGACTGAAACTTGGATTCCACCCGGTGAGTTAAGTGCCTTTTCTGAATTACTGCCGGCTGGTTGTGCCTTTTTTAGTGTTCCGAGAGTTTCTGGTCGCGGAGGAGGGCTAGCTGTTGTTTTTAAGGCACATCTTGACTTTAAGCAGCTATCCCCATCGACACGCCACACCAGAACTCTGTTTGTGCGAACTGGGCCACTCGTCTTCGCTGTTGTGTGCGATTGTTTATCGGCCCCCAAAATATAACAAGGAGTTTTTATCCGAGTTCTCAGAGTTTCTTGCTGACTGTGCATCACGGTATGACCAGATCCTTTTACTTGGTGATTTTAATATACACGTCTGCTGCCCGGGGAAGCCCCTGGCTAAGGACTTTCTGGACTTAGTGAACTCTTTTAACTTTATTCAGTCTGTTAAAGGTGCCACTCAAGAACGTGGTCACACACTGGACTTGGTTTTATCACATGGTTTATCTGTCCAAAACGTACTTGTCGAGGATGCGGTGTTCTCTGACCATATGCCTATTTTATGTGATATTGTTCTTTTTAATCCTGTTCTTAAGCGTGCTGTACCTGCTCGATGTTATCGTGCTTTTGGCTCAGATACTGCCGAGCGGTTTTCCATATTGTTTGACCAATTTATTTCTTATCCTCCTGAGTTGTCCATCTCAGATGGATTAGTTTCTTGTTTGGATTCTGCTTGTAAATCTGTCCTCGACGCTGTCGCTCCTTTTATATTCAGACAATGCAAGCCAAAGGCTAGTCCTTGGCTAACTGATTTTACCAGAGCCGCTAGAAAAGAATGTAGAAGATGTGAAAGACGGTGGAAAAAAGATAGGCTGTGCGTCTCTATGGAAGCTCTTAAGACTAGCTGGAAAGTCTATCAGAGAGCAGTAAAGGCTGCCAAGCACTCCTATTTTTCTCAACTTATTGCTGCCAGCTCGCATAACCCTCGTGTTCTATATAACACTATAAATTCTGTACTTAATCCGGAAGGCTATATTCTTTTGCACTCTTCTGCGGTTATGTGCAATAAGTTTCTTAATTATTTTGTGGAAAAGGTTGCTAGTTTGAGACCTCCGACTCTACCTATTGCTGACCCAGCCATGCATGGTTCTTGCTCAAGTCTGTTCTCTGCTTTTCTACCAATTGTTTTATCTGATTTAGAGAAACTTGTGTTGAATGCTAAACCGTGTGGCTCTCCAAATGACGTTGTTCCTCCCTGTTTTCTTAAAAAGGTATTTCCTATCATCGGACCACACATTCTGAACATTATTAATACTAGTCTTTTGTCTGGTCAAGTACCTAGGGAATTTAAGCAGTCATACATCCTTTACTTAAGAAACCAGGCTTAGATAGTTCAGTCATATCAAATTTTAGACCGATCTCTAAGCTTCCCTTTCTTAATAAGATTCTGGAAAGGATTGTTTATACTCAGTTGATGGACTACTTGAATGACTCTAAATTGTCAGAAATCTTTCAGTCCGGCTTTAAGCCATTCCACAGCACGGAGACAGCCCTTGTAAAAGTTATGAATGACATCCTGATAGCGACAGACCGTGGTAAATATGCAGTGCTGGTCTTGTTGGACATGACAGCTGCATTTGACACTGTGGATCACGATTTGCTGATCTCCCGCTTACAGCACGGTGTGGGAATTACTGGTTCGGCACTTTTGTGGTTAAAGTCCTATCTTTTAAATAGGACATTTTGTGTTAAGTTGGGGTCGGCTTCATCCTCTGTGGCCCCTCTGCTTTGGGGTGTTCCACAGGGATCTATTCTTGGGCCGTTATTGTTTTCATTGTACCTCTTGCCCCTTGGCGCGATTTTCCGAAAGCATAAAGTGCCATTCCATCTATACGCAGATGACTGCCAGCTCTACTTACCTCTTAGTCATTCTGATAGTCTCCCAACTGGACCTCTGCTTGACTGCCTTACTGATGTCAAAGCATGGATGGCAAACAACTTTTTAAATTTTAATGATCGGAAGACAGAAGCAATTTTATTTGGCCCAAATCGTTCTTCTCATACTCTGGATGTTGATCTTGCAGCTTTGACTTCCCAACTAAAGAGTTCGATCACAAATCTCGGAGTTAAAATTGATTCTGCACTCACCTTTGATGACCATGTAAACGGGGTGGTAAAATCAGCATTTTATCACCTCAGACGTTTATCAAAGGTTAAGCCCTTTCTTTCCAAGCGTGACTTGGAAAGCGTTATTCATGCCTTTATTACCTCACGTTTAGATTATTGTAATTCTCTTTTAACAGGGGTTGGGCAGGGCACTTTGTCACGCCTGCAATTAGTGCAAAATGCTGCGGCACGATTTTTAACTGGTAGAAGAAAATTTGATCACATCACTCCGATTTTGGCCTCTTTACACTGGCTTCCAAATTGAATTCAGGATCCGTTTTAAAGTCCTTTTATTGGCTTTTAAATCTCTAAATGGTCTGGCACCTGTTTATTTGTCTGATTTGTTGAAGCCCCACGTCCCCACTCGTTCCCTTCGGTCAGCTGAGCAGTTGCTGCTTTCGGTCCCAAAGTCACGGCTGAAACTTAGAGGAGACCGAGCGTTCTCTGTTGCCGCGCCGATGCTTTGGAATAACCTTCCTCTCCATATTAGACAGGCTGCATCAGTGCCAGTTTTTAAGTCTTTATTAAAAACCTATTTTTATTCCCTGGCTTTTAACTCTGTGGGTAACTGACATTTTTATTTTATTTTCCATCCATCCATCCATCCATCTTCATCCGCTTTGTCCGGGGCCGGGTCGCGGGGGCAGCAGCCTAAGCAAAGAGGCCCAGACCTCCCTCTCCCCAGCCACCTCCTCCAGCTTGTCCGGGGGAATACCAAGGCGTTCCCAGGCCAGCCGAGAGATATAATCTCTCCAGCGTGTCCTGGGTCTGCCCCGGGGCCTCCTCCCGGTGGGACATGCCTGGAACACCTCACCCAGGAGGCGCCCAGGGGGCATCCTTGTCAGATGCCCGAACCACCTCAGCTGGCTCCTTTCGATGTGGAGCAGCAGCTGCTCTACTCTGAGCCCCTCCCGGATGGCCGAACTTCTCACCCTATCTCTAAGGGAGAGGCCAGCCACCCTTCGGAGGAAGCTCATTTCTGCCGCTTGTATCCGCGATCTCGTTCTTTCGGTCACTACCCACAGCTCGTGGCCATAGGTGAGGGTAGGGACGTAGATTGACCGGTAAATTGAGAGCTTCGCTTTTATACTCAGCTCCCTCTTCACCACGACGGACCGGTGCAGCGTCCGCATTACTGCAGCTGCAGCCCCAATCCGTCTGTCGATCTCCGGCTCCCTTCTCCCATCACTCGCGAACAAGACCCCGAGATACTTGAACTCCTCCACTTGGGGCAGGAACTCATCCCCGACCCAGAGTGGGCACTCCACCCTTTTCCGGCTGAGAACCATGGCCTCAGATTTGGAGGTGCTGATCCTCATTCCCGCTGCTTCACACTCGGCTGCGAACCGTTCCAGTGCGAGCTGGAGGCCTTCACCCGATGAAGCCAACAGAACCACATCATCTGCAAAAATCAGAGATGAGATTCTGAGGCCACCAAAGCGAAAGCCCTCCGCCACTTGGCTGCGCCTAGAAATCCTGTCCATAAAAATTATGAACAGAACCAGAGACAAAGGGCAGCCCTGGCGAAGCCCATCACCCACCGGGAACGAGTCCGACTTATTGCCGGCAATGCGAACCAAGCTCTTGCAACGGTTGTATAGGGATCGAATGGCCCGTAGCAATGGGCCAGACACCCCGTCGACGTCAGCAGTGCTCCGCCCGCACTATACACAGTGCAGGTAGAGCACCGCTTTCCCCTCCTGAGACGTCTGACGGTTTGCCAGAATCTCTTCGAGGCAGTCCGAAAGTCTTTTTCCATGGCCTCTCCGAACTCCTCCCACACCCGAGTTTTTGCTTCAGCCACTGCCCGAGCCGCATTCCGCTTGGCCTGTCGATACCTGTCGGCTGCCTCCGGAGTCCCACAGGCTAACCAAGCCCGATAGGACTCCTTCTTCAGCCTGGTGGCTCCCTTCACCTCTGGTGTCCACCATTTGGTTCGGGGATTACCACCACGGCAGGCACCCACCACCTTGCGGCCGCAGCTCAATGCAGCAGCTTCGGCAATGGAGACTCTGAACATGGTCCATTCGGACTCAATGTCCCCAGTCTCCCTCGGAATGCTGTTGAAGCTCTGCCGGAGGTGTGCGTTGAAGATCTCGCGGACTGGGGCCTCTGCTAGACGTTCCCAGCACACCCTCACTACGCGTTTAGGTGCACCAGGTCTGTCCAGCGTCCTCCCCCGCCACCTGATCCAACTCACCACCAGGTGGTGATCAGTTGACAGCTCAGCCCCTCTCTTTACTCGAGTGTCCAGAACATATGGTCGCAGGTCTGCTGATACGATTACAAAATCGATCATCGACCTACGGCCTAGAGCAGGGGTGGCCAACCAGTCAGAGACCAAGAGCCACTTTTTTTTTACTGTGTTACCGCAAAGAGCCACATCCTACACATGGGCACACATGAACATCACCCATCCTTTCCTCCCCCTCTCTCTCTCTCTCTCTCTCTCTCTCTCTCTCTCTCTCTCACACACACACACACACACACACACACACACACACACACACACACACACACACACACACACACACACACACACACCAATATGATAATGACTCCTACAGTACTAAAACCACAGGCCAGTCATTTTCAACAATTGTGTGCACTGTCTCACACACACAAACTCTCAGTTCAACCAAGTCCACAAACAAAAATATAATAATCTACAATAGCATTTACTTTTACAATGCATGTTGTTTAATGGGACTTCTGGCATTCCTTGCCTTGTATGTTGACCCAAACATTGACAGTATCTTAAGCGCAGCCCGTTTGACATTGGGGTATTTTTCCATTGGCATACTTTTCCAGAACTCAATGGTCCCTTCCCTTAAAGCAGGTTTCAATTGGTCCTCCTCACAAAAGATCGATCATCTCCAACTCAGCCGCAGCTTTATCTGTGACTAGCGAGACTTTCAAACAGCCGGACTCTGCATTCAATGGGTCGACGAGGAACGTAATCTGTGGCCTTTTCAATTGTAGATCATGGAACCCGGTCACAAAGCTTTCGTGCAAGTTTTCAATCAGCGTTGCATATCTGGCTCTTTGCTTACTCAGGGCAGCGCTGGTGACTTGCCCGCTTGGCTTTTAGCAGAGTGGGAAAATGCGTTAAATCTCCCTTTTGAATATGTGTCTTGAACAGCTTCAGTTTGTTGACAAACGCAAACACACTTTGCACCAGGTCAGGCAGCATTTTTAACTTACCCTGCAGGGTCAGGTTATGTCTGTCCAAGTGACACAGCATGTCGACCAAAAAGGCCAGATCCATAATCCACTTGAGGTCCGAGAGCACGGGATAGTCCTTGTCCTTCTCTTCCATAAACAGTTTCATGGCATCCAAAAGCTCAAAGAAGTGAGAGAGTACCTGGCCTTTTGACAGCCACCTCGCAGTGCAGCGGCAGGTCACCTGGAAGCCCTTGGTCCAGCTCAGCAATGAGATTCTTGAATTGACTGTGGTTAAGCACATGTGTGCGGATATAGTTGACGATTTCCATCACAGGCTTCATGACGTTATCTAAATTCAATGATTTAGACACGAGTTGCTCCATGTGGATGATGCAGTGGAAATTCCAAAAGTCAGGAATAGTTCGGTCAGCTTTGCACAGCCCCACAAGCCCGTTCACAGATCCCATCATGGCTGGTGCTCCATCCGTGGCTATTGCAGTTAATTTCGTTATGGGCAGATTTGCTTTTTCTAATGCAGCCATCATGGTTTCTTTCACATCTGTGCCACGGGTTCTGTCTTTTAATGGCACAATATCCAGGAGTTCTTTGATCATACAATCGTTTGACACAGACCGTGCAAATATTGCCAACTGAGGCTTGTCTTGTATATCACAACTCTCATCCAATGCGACACTAAAATACTCACATGCTTGAAGGTCAGAGTGCAACTGTGTTTCAATAGCCGTGTTAATGTCCGATATTCTGTGTTCAACAGTGTGGCGGGACAGTTGGACGTCTGATACCACGCGTTTTAATTTGTCGTTTTCAGGAGACAAGATTTCAACAACGTCACTGAGGCATTTTTTAACGAACTCCCCTTCATCGTATGGCTTTTTAGCCCGTGCAATGTTCCAAGCCAGCTGATAGGATGCGAGTGTTAAGGTCTCTGACCGCTTCGTAAATTTTTGGAAAAACTGTATGTGCTGACTTTTCAAAGTGGCCAACTCGTGCTTGCGAAGTTCAGTCCCTTTTGGGTCGATGGTTCTGGTCGATGTTAGCATGGAGTGAGCTGAAGTGGCGCTGAAGATTTGAAGCTTTGAAATGCGCTAATGACGTCTGACATATAAGGCAGAATGGCTTGCCATTGCGTTCAACAAAAAAATATAAACTCTCCCACTCTGTTAAAAACTTCCTGTGTTCATCTTCATATTTTCTTTTTGCTGTGTATTTTTTCCTGCCATTTTAAGGGCAAACTTGCTACTGGGAAACTTTGCGGTATTTTCATCTCACACACATGGCCATTTAATGAAAATACCGTATTGAACTCAAGCGAAGCGAACGTGCACATTTTAAAACAACAACACAAAAAAACCCCAAAACACAAACTTTGATATGAACGTAAGAGCCGCATGAAACCAGGCAAAGAGCCGCATGCGGCTCGAGAGCCGCGGGTTGGCCACCCCTGGCCTAGAGCATCCTGGTGCCACGTGCACTTATGGACACTCTTATGTTCGAACAGGGTGTTCGTTATGGCCAAACTGTGGTTAGCACAGAAGTCCAATAACAGAGCACCGCTCGGGTTCAGATCAGGGAGGCCGTTCCTCCCAATCACGCCCCTCCAGGTCTCGCTGTCGTTACCCACGTGAGCATTGAAGTCTCCCAGCAGGACAACAGAGTCTCCAGGTGGAGCACCCTCCAGCACCCCCCCCAGGGACTCTAAGAAGGCTGGGTACTCTGAACTGCCACTCGGCGCATAAGCGCAGATAACAGTCAGGACCCGTTCCCCGACCCTAAGGCGCAGGGAACAAACCCTCTCGTCCACCGGGAAAAACCCCAACGTACCGGCAGCAAGCCGAGGGGATATTAGGATACCCACCCCAGCCCGCCGCCTCTCACCAGGGACAACTCCAGACTGAGACAGAGTCCAGCCCCTCTCCAGGAGACTGGTTCCAGAGCCCAAGCCATGTGTAGAGGTGAGCCCGACTATATCTAGCCGGTACCTCTCAACCTCACGCACTAACTCAGGCTCCTTCTCCACCAGAGAGGTGACATTCCATGTCCCTATTGCCAGTCTTGGCAGCCGGGGGTCAGTCCGCCAGGGCCTCCGCTCCTGGCCGCCACCCGGCACACAATATATTTTATTTTATTTTTTTATTTTTTTTATTTTTTTTTCATTTTTTTTATTGTTTTTTAACTTTATTGCTATGTCTATTACTATGTGCATATTAGTATTGTACAGCACTTTGGTCTACCAGGTGTGTTTTTAAAGTGCTATATAAATAAATAAATGATGATGATGATGATGATGATGATGATTAATGAGAATGGCCACTCCTCTAGCCTTCGAATTAAAAATTGGGTGAAAGACCTGACCTACCCAAGGGCAATATAACCTATAATCATCCTTAATGCGAAGATGAGTCTCCTGTAAAAATGCTATGTCAGAATTTAGACGTATCAAGTGAGTAAAAACCTTAAATCTCTTAACAGGGCTACCCATACCTCTGATATTCCAACTAATGAACCTAAGAGGCATGCCTGACCCAGCAATGCTGGGGTCTATATTGCCATTAACCATTCATAAAAAGGAAGAAGAAAAAGACCAAACCAAAATGCCAGTGGCCATGAAGAGCCGAAATGGGACAGCCACCCCCCCCCCCCCCCCCCCCCCCAACCCAACCCTGAACACAAATACACAGCTTGGAGAAGATTGTGCCGGACTGGTCCGAAGTTCAAGTATATATTACATGATTCAGTTTCATTAATTAACAAAGAAAATAAAAGGAACCAGCACACCAACAGTACAATAACTAGCACAACGGCCTAAGAAAACAATGCACAGGTGGCGTTAAACCTAAGGAGACCGTGAACCCTTAGCAGCATTACAGCATCAAACTGAGGGGCTATCGAGGCTCACCCAGAGATCAAAGTTTTGACATAATCACTGGCCTCCTCTGCTGAAACAAAGTCCTTCTCGACACCCTTATATGTGATGCGTAGTCGCGCTGGATGAAGCAGGCCATACCGAACACCTTCAATGCCACGGAGTTGCTGCCTGACCGAGCCCGTGCCACCCTGGCGGTGTAGTCGGGGAAGACTGAGATGGTCTCCAACTTTAATCTGTCGGCGTTCTCTAGCACGTCGTAAAATGTCAACACAGTCAGTGTGGTAATGAAACCTGCATACAATGGCTCGTGGACGGCGGGCTTAGGTGCGGGCTGGAGAGTCCTGTGCGAACGATCCAAAAGCGGCTCCTTTCCCAGATCAAATGCTTCTTTTAGCAGGGAGGCTACGGCAGCAGTGGTGCATGTGTCAGGGCCCTGCGGTACTCCCACTATCCTAACACTGTTGCGCCGCGACCTGGACTCCAAGTCTTCACACGTATTTTCCAGCTTGGCTACATGAGCTGTGAGGCCCTTGATAGTGTTTCTCATCTCAGCTATATCATCAGAGCAGACAGTAAGTGCGTGCTCCATCTCCTTCACCGTACCTTTTAGCTCAGACATGGTAGCGTCATTGGCAGCTTTATCGATCGCCAGCTGCGTCTTCACAGCCTGCAGGTCGAACTTAATGGTAGACAAAGCATCACCCAGAGTGTCCTGAAGTTCCTTTTTAAAGATGTCGGCGATATCTTTCCTCAGCCAGCAACTCGACCTTGAGAGCTTCAATACCAGGATTAGCTTGGCACGAGGGGGGCTTTGCAGGAGACGACGGCTCACTCGAGGGTGTGGTTGCGGTTTGCAAACTAGGCCTCAGTTGTGTTTGAATAGTACTGCGGGTTTTAACATTTTTTGCTGCCATTTTACGCAGGCCCGAGTAAAACTTCTCAACAAAACAATCCACAAACCAAAACAGGACTGGAAATATGGCCGAAAAGCGCGAATGAATAACAACTTAATCGAAATCGGCGGGAGCTCCCAGACTCGCGTCCCACTCCATCAAAGCTCAACCAGAAGTCCCACAGCACTTCTTTTAAACAGAGTTCCTTGTTTTCTATAATATAGAACCCTGATTATATGCCACAGATGCATTTTTATTACATTTTTGTTGTCACAGAAGTTCTACTATTAGATATAATAATGGTGCAAGCTCCACCTGTACATAGTGCTTAAAAGCTGGACGTAACACTGTGCGAGCAGTGGTGCAGAGACGTGCTGTGCACTGCAGGATGCTGTTGTGGCCGCTGGTTTCTACAAAAGGCCAAGCTATAAATAGGTCTTTCTGCAGCTGCCTGTGACCCTAGCATGCAGGGACTATACTAATGGATCGACGCAGACCCCCGTGTTGCTGCCGCCAGTTGTTGCACGCAAGCAACGCATTTATCAGCTGATGAAGCAGAGCCTCTAACACCTGTAAAATTACTACTTTTGTATTTCAATACAATATAAAATATTGAATAAATCGTTAGAACCCAGGACCTACTTAATGCCACCATGTCACAATGACACCCATTTAGAACCTGTCACCTCCCTAAATGCTAAGCTACTCTGGCTTCTGGTTCTCAGTAGTGAGGAATGACAATCAATGGATGTAATTAGAGTGAAAAACAGACTGATACCTGATGGAAGCCCAGATAGTCCTGAATGGTGTGAGAGGAGTAGAAGATGGTCCCACTGGCAGTGATAACCAGGATGAATCCATTGAGAGCCTGTTAAAGCAGATGCACAGACAGTGACACGGTTCATTACTGTGCTTTCATCCGTGTGCTGCAGCATCTGACTGTCATCAGCCAACATGATCATAATGATGTGACTTTAACTAGAGGATATACATTGACGAACAACAGGTACAACAATATGTTCTATTTTTCCCTTTTCGTTCATTTCCATCTAACAACATTTTAGTCAGACAGTGGGAGGTGGAATAAACGTGGATCTGAGGTTGTGGTTTGGGGGGGCCCTCTGTGAGGACTGGTGCTGGCTCTCTGGCTGTGCAGACCTCCAAAGAAACTGTCCTGCATGAGGAGCAATGACTGAGCGTGACAACAGTCTTGACGATTACAGTGAATGTACGCTGTATTGAAAAAAGTACAGTATTAGCTTGTCTGCATTCACAAACATTCAAACCTAAGATATGCTTTTGTTAATTGATCGTTTTTAATATGATGTTTGCAGCTACAACAGTGAGAGCTCCAGTTTTTGGCTCGCGGTATCCCAAAGGTGTTCTGGGTAGAGGTCATGACTTTTTTCTAGGGATAGACAGAATCCAATATACAGCATCGGTCCGATCCTGACCTAAATTACTGGATCGGATATCGGGGAGAAAAAAAATATAATCCGATCCATTAAATATCACAAAAGAGCCTCAGAAAACTTGCAACATGGCGTAACCCAGGTAGTGACCTCAGCACGTCGGAGCAGTATGCGTCACGTGACAGAGCGGCTGTTGTGTGCGAGACCTGTCAGCAGTCTGGAGTTCACACTGAAAGCATTTGGAGCCGCGCTACGTCCTGCCAAACCAGGTGTCGTACCAAGGTAGGGATTCCCGAGAAAACCTGCCCCGCCCCCGCTGCGAGCACCCGCCGGACACAGAGTGGGATCCAGTTCACTCCGCCTCCATTACAGACAATTAGACGTGGAAGTAGTGATGTTTGAGTTTTGTGAAAAAGTGAAAATGAGTGTCGTTATCTTACCATTCAGTTTGAGGGTTCACACGTGGTGAGGGACGGGGTTGTTTTAACAAACGCCTGATGATTATATTTATCCTCCTGTGACTTTGCTGTATAAAGAGCTAAAACCTCCAACGTTTCAGGAGGAGTTCGTCGTTATAAGAAGTCGGTTTATGTTCAGCTTTAAGAATAAAAGGGTCCATTTTTTCTAACGTTGTTGAATATAAATATTATTTTCTGCTGATATTGCACTTCTTTCTTTCAGAACCAAAGAGTTTGTGAAACCTGCATAAAATTGCATTTTAAATTCCTTTTTGAATATCACTTCGATTTCTGCTAAAAGTTTAAATGAAAAGATCAGTATCGTTATTCTAGTTGTTATTTCTTGAAACAACAAGAATAGCCAACACAAGACTGCCTGTAAAATGCTAGATAGTGCTTTTCTACTCGAGCAGTCAAAGTACTTTATACAACATGCCTCAGTCTCCCACTCACACAAGAACTTTTTCTACAGTTCATATTCGCCTCTCTGCATCAGGACTGTGATGGTTCGGTCCAACGTACCGCAACATTTCTTACTTTATGTTGGTGACTTCTTAGACCACATCAGGAAACCAGGATTTTTTTGGTCCCCACAAAGATACACACACACGCACACACACACACGCACACACTCCTCTCTGATAGCACAGCGCTGATGCCCTCCCATGACCTGCTTCCTTCAGGGAGCATGAACAGCCACTGAAACTGGGCGACACAAACATGTCTGAACTCTTCCTGAATCATCCAGAATCAAACCAGTTAGCACCTCATGGTATCATTAACCTCCAAGCTGTCAGGGTTTACTTCAGGCATCATCTGTGTACGTCTTGGTTTCCAGACTAAAAGCAGGCAGCCTGTGTCCTGTGTTGTCGTAGCTGTTGTGTGAACCTTCACTGTGTTCATTATTAACATTACCTAAAAGGGAAAAGTAGCACAATTACTAAATTCTGCCATATTTCCTGCATTCTCTGTTTGAATAATTGACTGGCTCCTCTATAATTCACTACCATCTGATGTGAAGAACAGCAAAGGAAGAGGCTTCATACAAGAACTCCTTTTATGAAATCAAATTCAAATTCAAATTCAAATTCAAATTTTATTTGTCACGTACACAGTCATACACAGTACGATATGTAGTGAAATGCTTGGACAACTGCTCGTGACCTAAAGAGAACAAAAAAGGAAAAGGCTATGAATAAGATAGGAAATAAATATGAAAAATTAAAAAGGGTAAATTTAACTAGGAAGGAATAAAATATAAATTAAGGTTAAAAATGAAATAACTGTACAACACAAATTAGAATGAAGGGTAAATTTAACTGGGAAGAATAAGATAAAGATAAATATATAAATTAAAGTTGAAAATAAAATAACTGTACAACAAAATACACAATATAGAACTATATAAGAATGTATGAAGGAATCTAAATATAAATAAATATATACACAATAACAGCAGCTGTACAAGTATTAACCGGAAATGAAGAATATAGTGACCAGTGTTGTGCAAAACCAAAGTCCAGAAAGTCCAGTGTGTGTGTAAGAACTGTATGTGTGGGTCAGTACTGTGTGGTGGTGTGATTGAGAGACCGTATCGCCTGCGGGAAGAAGCTCCTCCTCAGTCTCTCTGTGTTGGTCTTCAGGGAGCGGAATCGCTTTCCTGACCTCAACAGAGAGAACAGTCTGTTGTTGGGATGGCTGAGGTCCTTCACGATCTTCCTGGCCTTGGTCCGGCACCGCCTGCTGTAGACTGAGTGCAGGTCAGGGAGCTCGGAGCAGATGGTGCGCTCAGCTGACCGCACAACCCTCTGTAGAGCTCGTCTGTCCTGCATGGTGCTGTTCCCGAACCAGGTTAAGATGTTTCCCGTCAGGATGCTCTCTATGGTGCACGAGTAAAAGTTCCTGAGCACCTTGGAGGGCAGTTGGAAGTCTCTCAAGCGTCTGAGGTGGTAGAGACGCTGACGGGCCTTTTTCACCACGGTGTTGATGTGACAGGACCATGACAGGTCCTGCGTGATGTGAACTCCGAGGTATTTGAAGCTGTCCACTCTCTCCACTGGGCACTCGTTGATGACGGGGGTCTGGTAGTTCCTCTCCTGCTTAGTGCTGAAGTCCACTATCAGCTCCTTTGTCTTACTGACGTTTAGAAGGAGGTTGTTCCTCTGGCACCAGTTCTCCAGATTCCTAATCTCCTTCAGGTAGGCCGTCTCGTTGTTATCAGAGATCAGGCCCACCACGACGGTGTCGTCAGCAAACTTGATGATGGTGGTGGAGCTGGTAGTGGCCACACAGTCATATGTGTACAAAGAGTACAGCAGGGGGCTCAGAACACACCCCTGGGGGGCTCCAGTGCTGAGAGTGGTGGAGGCTGAGACATGTCCGCCCATCCTTACTGCCTGTGGTCTGCCAGTTAGGAAGTTGGAGATCCACTGACACATAGATGAGCTGAGTCCCAGATGCTCCAGCTTGGTGGTGAGTGTGGAGGGAATTATGGTGTTAAATGCAGAGCTGTAGTCTATGAAGAGCATTTTAACATAATTCCCCCTTCTAGTGTCCAAGTGAGTGAGTGATGTGTGGAGGAGATGAGAAGCCTATTCTTTGGAGACAAACCATCATTGTTCATCTCCTCGCTTATTCTGAGGATCAGGAGCATGAGGAGCAAGTTCTCTGTGGAGCACCGCCTCCTGACTCATCTACAAATGACCTTTCATTTCTCACTTCGAACAGTTTGGGGAAACGTACAGTTATCATGTGAAAGAAGTCTGAATGTTGGAGAAAGGAGCCCGTTTCCTCAGCTCTCCTGGAATGCCAGTGTGATGCACATTGGAAGGAAGTGGGCTGGAAAATCAAAGACTGCAGCCGATCCCGAAAAGCTCCGGCAGCCAGCAAGCTTTCTTCACACACGCAGCACAGACGGCACAGAGCTCTTATCTTTCTGTTGGAAGTCAAACTGGATTTTTGATCAATAATTTCTACCTGAAATTCCAGAAAATATCCCATAACAGCATTTCTATCAGATTATCCTGTCACACTCTCCAGGTCACCTAATTTGTATTTGATTAGAGCTGAAGTCTGTGATATTTACAGTACATTTGCACAAACTGGTCCATAAAGAGGCCGTGGATTAACCAAACCAGTAACCTGGTGGATGTGAGTCCTGGGAACACTCCAGGCATTTACAGCCCGTTCTCACTCCTGAGGCGTAACATCCCGACGATTTGTCAAGTCCCAAGGCGTTCCTGAGGAACGAGTTCTTATGCTACGCGCTGGCTTATGGATGAAATCCAAATATAAACACTGACTTGATGAAGACTTGAGCAGTAACGTCGTTGAAGTAGCTCCAACAGACACTGAGCCTCCTGCTGTTCGTGGCTATGAGAATGACAGTAGCGCTGTTTTCACTCATGACCCAAAGACACAAAAGTGCAAATTACTGCTCCTTTACTCATCAGCTCGCTGGCTGCAGCTGAGCAGCTCAGGCGATGTTTAGTTGCACCAGTGTGAACCGATGTGAGGATGGCAGTGAATCATCCCTCACACACTTTGTGATTTTGTCATAAAGAGGTCACTGTCATTTTTTTACACATGTCTGCCACACAAACATTTATACAAGTGTGGTTTTAAAACTTCAGGTATTTTTAAGTATAAAGAAGCTAAATCGTATTATTCCTGCACAGATGGAGTCAAACATATTTGAACAACACTGAGACGAGCAACACAGCCGTTTTAATGCAGTTCTCAAATGTACAAAAATGAAACAATGAGTCACGTGAACAGAGTAAAATGTCAAAGACAGTCTCATCGAGAGCTGAGTCCCAGAGCCTGCATGATGCTCCCAGCTGGGAATCCCTGGAACTGAATCCTAACAGCAAACTAACACTAAAGACAACATGTTTGACTAATTAATAAATAATAATATAGACAAAGGCGTCACAGTTTTGTTGCACACGGTCAGTGATGATAAAGGGCTGCTCTGTTGTAGTCATGGTGCTTTTGGTGGTTCCCTGTTGGACAACGTCTCCCACCCCATGCAGCAGACTGTGACAGCACTGAGCAGCTCCTTCAGTGGGAGACTGCGGCACCCACGGTGTGGGACGGAGAGATTTCGCAGGTCTTTCCTCCCCACTGCTGTCAGACTCCATAATAAAGACTTTAACTGATCAAACACACACATCCATACATGTGCAATAATACTAAGTGCAATAATCCTTTCTGTCATCGTTGTATTTTTACTCAGTTGTATATAGTATTTGTATTTGTATTCTATTTTTATCTTATTGTATATTTATTCTATTTTATTCTACTGTATATAGTATTTTATTTTATTCTATTCTGTACAGCTGTGTACTGTATTTATTCTTATTGTATTCTAATTTTTGCCTCATAACTTTTGCACTGTCCACTTCCTGCTGTGACAAAACAAATTTCCCACGTGTGGGACTAATAAAGGTTATCTTATCTTATCTTATCTTATCTTATAACTGACCTGCAGCAGAAGCTCACCCTCGGGCATCTTGGTATTTGTTCCTCCTGTTTTATTGTGACCATCCTTCCCTCCATTTCGATTGTTGAGGGCAACTGCAGAGAGAAACACACATGCTTCAGTCTTGTGATGCTTGCACAGCACTGCTGTTATTTTCTCCACATTAAAAGCAGGAAACACACTAACAAAGCACTGTATGCAGTTTCTATGCAATAAGCAGTTTCCTCAGGTTCAGAGCTTTTGAACTAAAATATACTGTTTTTACTTTAAAACAGAGAAGAAAGACGACAAATTCGTCCTCATCGTTGTGCAGGTGAAGCCAAAGGCAACACGTCACATCCCGACGCCGTGACAAATCGTCCGTCAGGCACTCGGAGACACGAGAGCCATTTGGAATGAATCTATACATGTAAATGTGTTTTATGTTCTGATCATGAAACACGGTTAAGGTGAGGGCTGGAGTACATGCTGGAGCGTGTTACCGCCACTAGCTGAATTCTATTGGATTCAACTGAGAATCCAAAGCATATCATCAGGACACTGAAGGGTACCTTTCGTGTTAATATGAGACACACATGACAAATCATCAGTATTACACGTTGGGAATGAGAATGCTAAACTTCATCATCTTTTCTAGTCTTTGGCTTAGAAAGAAGTTGGTGTGGAAGAATATTTGCCGATGCTTCATCCCCTGCTCTGTGTTTTTTGCGTTTGTCCATTATGCCAGCAGCGTCTAAGCATTTTTAAAAAAAAATTTATACCACACCCCCTGCAATGGCGTGCCCCCCAATTTGGGAACCACTGGCTTAGTGGGAAGTTGAAGGTTGTCAGGTCAACTACAGCTTTTCACCACGCCCCCTTTCTCTCTTTTCTTATGAACTTACAACATATTTATTAGAAACACACACATTTGATCATGTCCACCACTTTATTAACCTCACCTGTTTTCAAATGAGCAATTTATCTACAACGTTTTACTCCCATTGACTCCCATTAACCTGCCGCTGTGACCACAGTTTTCACCCTACAGATGCAGCTACACTCGACTCTTTTCACAGAAGCCCTTCTTCAAAGCACACCTGGTTATCTTACCTGACGCTTCAATTTGGCTACTTGAACGTGGGAAGCTGTGGGAACATCACCAGGACTTGCTGCTTGAAGTTCACATGAAATGACTTTGGAGCGTTAAACTTTGATGTACTTTATTTCACGAAGAAATTATTTGTTAATTTGGGAGTGTTTTGGATGATAGAAAGGAGCTCTGTATGAACACTGCTGCTGCTAAACTACTGTGGTGGAAGCAGCGTGCTTGATCCCATCAGTGGGCCCCATGTCAGCACTGGCCAAATGTATCTGGCCCAGTAACTGATAGATTAAACCTGACAAACAAGCACTGACCCTGAAAATCAGGCACTCCCTCATACTTGGCGCTCTCTCTGCCGGCTCTGCAGGCAGTTTTTATTGTAATGTGTTGGTGTACAAAACGCAGACGAGAAGCTGCAAACTAAAGGTTCATGAGCGTTCCTTCAAATGTCTGCACATATGACAGCGCCTTCAGCTTATGTACAGACTGCTGAAAGGGTTGGTCTCACTCTTCTTAAACATTTTCTTTTTTAATTAATAAAAAAAAGACTCAAACCAAAATAAAAATAGAAATAGGAGACTTAGACGCACAACTGAGAAACAAGGAACGAGTATGTCAGAGTCTACCCAAGACAAAGAAAACACATTTGAGTTCAATCATTTTCTAATCCAATTATTAAAATTAGCTGAAGTGCACATTACATACAGGAGGAGCAACTACTGACGACTAACTCTACATACAGCCGCTGTCATGGTAAGTGTGGATGTGCTGGGGTTGTACATTCTACTGTGTGCGCACCCTAACTTGGTTGTGGAAGATCTGAGGAAAACTAATGTGAAACGTCTTGATGACTTACTGCTGTAAGAAACGGATATAAAAATGACTCTTAAGTTGGACACATTTGTAACAGTTTCAGTGACAGCAGACAAGCTCGCAGCTGAACACATGAACAGTAGATGGCCCTTTATGAAGACTTTCAAGAGGTCAGTATAGCTGACCCCTTTTAACAACGCTGACCCCTCACCCAGCTGGTGTGCATGCTAGCATTAGCTGATAAACTGATGGAACACGAGAAGCTGGAGAAATACCAAGGGCTCAGAGAAGAGCTCGAGAGGATGTGGAGGGTGAAGGTAACGGTGGTCCCCGTGGTAATCGGAGCACTAGGTGCGGTGACTCCCAAGCTAGGCGAGTGGCTCCAGCAGATCCCGGGAACAACATCGGAGATCTCTGTCCAGAAGAGCGCAGTCCTGGGAACAGCTAAGATACTGCGCAGGACCCTCAAGCTCCCAGGCCTCTGGTAGAGGACCCGAGCTTGAAGGATGAACCGCCCGCAGGGGCGAGGGGGAATTTTTTTTATATATAATAAATAAAAATCTACAGAGTTGAAATTGATTGAATGAATTCCCTGCCTTCACTACATGACGCCTGCTGAAAAGCCCTGTCACAACTTTTACACAGGCTAATCCATAAACATCAAACAGGTTTCCACTGGACTTCACTGTTTACTGTACATGACACAGCCCCACTAACCTGCCACAGCTCAGGAGTTTGGCTGCTAACAAAAACCAGTAAAAACTCACATCTTCTCTATTCTTGCTTCTCGTGAAATTTTTAACTGATTTAAATATTTTCATGAATCACACATAAAGCCCTACAGAGCCCAAATCCTTCTTACATAGCTCATGTTCTGAGCTTCCAGCTTCTCTAGTTATCCCATTAGAGACTACTGACTACTCCACTGCTTTACTTCAAATCCACGTTTCTGAGTTTGCAGCACCAAACCTTTGAAACGACATCCCTGAAGCTGTCGTTCATTTTGATTAGTACGCATACATATTAATATTTTATCACATTTTTGGCTATAATTTACAATAACATGCACTTTATAAAGTGCTACACAAATAAGGTTACAAGTTATCATAACAATAAAGTTCACATGAGTTTGACATTTTAAATAATGCACAATTTTCTGCTCTGATATTAATGTGTAATGTCAGTGAACCTTCTCCTTGTATAAATGGGCATGCAGTAATTACAATACAACCACATCCTCACAGCCTTCCTCTCTGTGCAAACAACCAAACGATCCTTTGCTTTGCATTGACAGCATTAACACAGCACAGAAAGAGTCAATGCAAAAATGAACAGTCAATGCAGCTGCCCCACTCCCACATCTACTAACACATGCTGTACACACCAGCACACATATTAGAGAAAACACGCACGCTGTGCCGCCTTCCTGGCATTAGCAGGGCTGGGGGATGGGGTTAAGCCAAGTAGGAGAAGGACAGAGGATGAGGCTGGCAGAGGGTGCTGACCCCACAGCTCTACCTTTCATTTGTGGTCAGAGAGATGACCTACAGGAAGGAGGGGGAAGCAGTGCACAGTGAAACAGGCATCATGACCTGTCACAAGACTTTGGGAATGGTCACACAGCTTACATAACAAATCCCAGAGCAGCAGTTCTGGGCTACAAAAGTGGGACAAACTGCAGATATTTGCAGCTGTGTGCCAGGTTTATGTGTTTTTCTCCTCATGGTTCATTTTTAATACAATATCAGAGGAATCCACAGGAAGACCCTGAACTTCTGTGGCCTTATCATCATGACAATTTTCATTCCTGCTTCCCTTTACTGCACCTGCCAGAAACAGCTCTTTAATAATGTTTTGCTCTCTTTATGAACATTATTCGTATTTGTTCATTTACAAATATAATCCACTAAAATTAAAATGACAATAGCGTGTTCCAAGAGCCGCAGCTTATCTGAACAACAAATACCCAGCTATGGATACAACAATAGGATTATTAATGTTAATGATGACAACAATAACCATGTCTGTGGTTACCTACAGGTCCAAACATGGATGGGACGACTCAGCAACACTGGAGTGAAATCAGGTTGGCTTCCTGTCTTTAAAAAAACTGCGGGAAGCTTTCCAGGACACTGGGTCAGTTAAAGGGGACAGGAAGAGGAAAAAGGACAGAGCGTCCGGCTGTAGGCACAGACGTTTCTAAGAAACCCAGAGGCGTCTTTATTGGCTCAGTTCTGTCATCTACAATCTTATCAACCCTTTGTTTGTTGTAAACACAGTAGCAGTTGCCTCCAAGGGGATATCTTCACTATGGTAGCACAGCTGATCTAACAATTTATCCAAAAAAACAAATGGATAAATGAATAAAACAGCTGCTATGGTCACACCTACTGTGCTGTACTATATGTAGAGCATGGCTAAATGTGTGCTCTAGCCATTTAAGGACAATAGTTATAGAATTGACATCATTTTCCACATTCTGGGATTAGCTTGGAGCTCTGATAAGGCAGAAATGGATCCCCATCAATCAGGATTTGTCCCAGAAGCTCACATCCAGTCAACTGCAGGAGTTTTAAAGTAGAAGGATCGACTAACAGTGACTCCTGGCATACATGGGATTTATTTGACAGTCTTTGAAACTTGTGAAACGTTTATGCTTGTTCTTTTCTATATCACAGAAACCTAGAAAATCGAAATAAAAAGTGGCAAAGTGAATTTGCTCCACTGCCCAAACTTCCAGTCACGTTTATGACTGTAATACTAAAAGGCATATCATGCATTTTAGTAAAGCTGTTGTTGGATGTTAGTAAAGCTGACATCCATCATGAACAACCCACATCACCCACTGCATGAGTCTGTGAGTGGGCTGAGCAGCTCCTTTAGTCAGAGACTGAAACACCCTCGCTGCAGGAAGGAGCGCTTTGGCAGATCATTCATCCCAACAGCAGTTAGACTCTATAACTCCTCAATCACGATGTCATGACTCACTGGACACTGTGAACATCCACGGTCACCACTTCATGCATAATGCTTCCATGTGTACGGACATGTGCAGGTATATATGTCTGTATATGAATACATATGTATATTTAGTGTGTACATGTGTGTGTGTGTACATGTCTATACATAGGAATAGTAGTGGTACAATAGTTATGTTAAGCTATATAGTTTGTGTCTTGCATATTTCCAACCATATCCATAATCACATACTGTGTATGCTACTGTTGTATATAGTGTGTTATCTTACTTTTTTCATTGGTTGTCCTTTTTGGATTTTTGGATTTCCTTCTGTACCTGAGCTGAGGTGACGCAAAAAATTCCCCGTTTGGGATCACTAAAGTCTTATCTCATCTTATCACTGCGTCTACACTGCACGTCATCTGTGACAGGACTGCTAGAAACATGTGATCTGAACTTTTTCAAACGTTAGCTCAGACTAACGGCTGAACCTGCAGCTCAGGTGGTCGAGCAGGTCATCTGCTGATTCAGCATCTCTAACAGTGCTTGGATCCAAATGCCAGACAGCAGCTGTGAATGTGTATTTTATAGCTGAGGATACGGGGGGCGGGGGGATCCACGTGTTTGCAGCGTTAACTCACCTCTCCTCAGACTGAATGAGCCCATTGTAGCTGCTGACAATAACAAAGATGGCAGCTGGCTCGGATAATGCTGTCAGCCAGATTAAATGGGCTCTGTCAGAGCTTTGTTCAGCTCCTGTGATGCATTCAATGCCCGCTCTCAGGAGATTTTTAAAGACACCTTATTGATGTTGAAAAAAACAATACTTAATGAAGTCATAGCTCTCTTAGTGTTTAAGAGTTCCTCTTAACATCCAAGCGGGGCAGAGTGCTGAAGAAGTGGCAGCATTCCCAGAGTGCTGCTAGCTCCATGCTGTCCAGGTCATCCAGCCTGACAAGTGAATTTGTGCTGTTTACATACAGCAAATTACAGCTGACTGCAGAGGCAGCCTGGAGCACTGGAGCTGCTTCCTTTATGTAAGAGCCCTGAGCTTGTTAATTACTTAGAGACTGTCCAGGAAGTAGGCTAATGCAGTTAGACAAGAGGTTTTGTCTATAGGCTACACTTTGACCTAATGCTACGGCAATCCACGATCAATAATTCACTGTGACAGCTTGAGGAGATACCAAATGCTTCTGTATGTTGCTAAATGTAGCTCCTGAACATAATTAAGGAAATACGTAAGAAAAGCACTTTGCTTTCTTTTCTTAGCGTACAGCCACGTGGCAAAACTAAGCAAAGCATTTGTGCAAACACTTTAAACATGCTCTAATCACCACAGCTGTAACCTGTGTGTCTCTACCAAACAGCCATTTCAGAACGATGCTGCCTTAAACAAACACTGCTCTGCCTCCATTTCATAAATTTTTTAAACTCCAGGGTTTCTCTCAATTATTCATGTTTTGGGAGCCACTGCATTGCAGCATTCGCCTCGAAAGATCGCCACCTAAAATAACAATGTTTTTTATGCAACACATACCAAACACAGTTCTTAATCCCCATATATGTGAAGTCACACAGACACAGGTCTTAATGAAATAATGAGAGCCTGTCGCTGTGATGAAGTCATCAGAAGAAGGCAGTGGGTTCTTGTTCTTGTGGTGCTCTGAGATGATCTGCGAGCTGTTGGGCAACACCAAAAGAGTAGCTTGACTGTTGTGACACAATCATCATGGCTGAAAATAACTGAGGACATTTAAAAACAGCTGCTGCTTTCTGTTCACAATAACGACACATAAAAACAAATTCCAGTTTGTTTCTATCTGGTCTTTAAGTCTGAAGTCATTAGCCGTTTTCAGGTCCAAACTCCGCTTCAGGTCCCAAAGTCAAACGAGCACGGCAACATCACTGAGAGTCACAAACTGTCAATTCTTTCATCTGTAATAAAATCATCAGCATTGCTGCTTTACCAGGTGTAACAATGAAGTTTAACATCCAGACATCCATGAAAACAGGATTTATTACATTTAACAGAGATGAAGTTAGCAGGAAGTTAGCTCGCTAGCTTCCACCTAAACATGATATAGCATGTTCTGACAGAGAGATTTCTGTAAATACTCAAACATACAGCTCTGCTATCACTTCCAACATAAATGAAGACAGAAAACTAAACAGCAGTGACATTTGTAGGGTTACTGAAGTTGGGCTAGCTGCTATATAACGATGTGCTAGCGACACAGCTACGTTAGCATAGCATAAACACAGTGAAGCTAGAGGATGAACGCTAACCTTTTTCCACTCGATAAAAGTTAACGTGAGGGATTCTGGTGGTTAGAGACAAATGTAATCGCATGGCAGGATGCTGTAAACGGACCAAACTCCAGTCAGGAGAACAACTGAGATAATCCATCCACAATACGAGGTTAGTCATTCATATACTGCTGCATGGGCTGTAGTTACATCGGAGGGGTTTAAAAACTGAGCTTTAAAATGAACAGTGGTAATTAATAAACACAGAGTAGTTTGGACCCAGAAGCAGAGTTCATATGTCATCAACAACCAGATTGGTTCACAGGGAAGCAGTGGTTAAGACAGCAAGAGGGTCCTGGTTCAAACTCCAGTCGCAGTTTGTAGTACCAAAAAGACATGAGTACAGATAGAAACAGCAGTCTTCTCTCAACTCTACTGGTTCTGAGTGAAAGACCCTTCAAAGAGGATATTACTGTTCTAACTTAAATAGATGCTATTTTTGATTTTTTTAAATATTAATATTTATTCCCCCTCCTCTTTACAATTTCAATAATATTCTACACTATCCGTTTCCACAGAAGTTGGCCTTATTTCCTTGGTGTTGTGGTGATGTAGTGAAGTGGAACAAGGTCCAAGGACCTAATCAGAACCAGCTCCAGGGATTTTCACCAAAACAAACAAACAAAGTGCAAAGCTGTTCTGCAAACCTTTCACCATCAGTTGCTGAGTAAAGGTCTAACTACAAGAAATCCACCAGTGACATTTCACATTTTTCTAACTTTTTTTATAGCTGTGAAACAACAACTGTATTTTTGATCAGTCCAGTTCATCTGTTACTTTTTTATCAGAGGATTTTACCATGCATACAGATTTCCATCAGCTCATTCTGCACTTTGCAAAATATTCACCTGTTTACAAATGTGCAGACTATTATACGCATTATTGTCATTGTGCAGTGCATACTATGGTTCTGTCTTTATTCCAGCACAGGATTAATACTATATCCATCTGTGAATGGATGAACATCTCACGGCCCATCTGTGCAGAGCTGTACATTGTTGTTATTTAGTGTATGTGTCTTTTCACGGCTGTTTTTACACAGCACCTGTCGTCCACCAGGTGTGGAGCCAGTTTTACCTTAATGCCTTATGAGAACTAGTCCATGAATGTTGCATAGCTTTACACAGCAGCAGCTGGACTCATTTTCATGGGAAGAAATCCACAGAGGAGAGAATGTGAAATTCTACCCATCAGTTTCTTGCAGTAGTCTCTCCCACAGCCACCAGCTTCAGTGGTTTTAGGGCCCAGACAGTTTCTGGTAATAGCATCAGGGAACCTCTTTTTACACTGGAAGTCGATATCCAAAGGTCCAAATATAAGGCAAGTGTTGGCTTTGGCATTTGTCCTGCTTTCAATCACTGCGCTGAGCTACGCTAACCGTTTAGGAATCATAAGTTTTATAGAGAAATACCAAAAACCTTTCACTTTCTGGGAGAAGAGTTTGTGACTTACAAAATGAATGTCTACTGCTTAATGCCATTGCTGCGATCAGAAGGTAACTTTACCAGAGAAGAAACTCTTGGCTCGTAGGTAGCTGACACTTAGGCGGAGGATGGACAGTTTATCCAGACTGGCAGTGACCTCTTCAGGAAACGGCAGCAGACTGGCCAGCCGCTCCAGCTCCCCGTTTAGCCTGTCTCTATGTCGTTTAGATGGATTGGACTTGGATCCCGCAGTTGGTGGTTGCTTCACCCTGATTAGAAAGCAAACAAGAACCATTGGTATTGCTGTAGGTAGATTAGATCTGGTTCTTCGTGTATGCAGCCTGTCTTCTGTATTATTTTTACGTGTAGACTCGCTGTGTATCAAAGACAGACATTGCTCTGGGTCTCAAAAGTGTGGTCAAGTAAAGAAGTCCCTTAAAAATCGACTTTCATTCCAATAATCAGCAGAGAGCGACCACTCCAACAAGACCTCGGGAAACTCTTTCTGACAGCAGATGTAAAATGTGCTTAATACAGATAATAAAGACATAAAAACCCTGCATATGTTTACAGTGCAGTAAGACAGTTTATTGTCTCAATCACTTGGTTAAACTCTAAACTAAGCAAAGTGAATCACATTCTGTGACTTCAAGTGACGATGGGTGAAATAAGTGCCTGTGGTGCGAAGCAGGCAGCCTGAGACCCACTTTTCTCTGCTTCCAAACGAGTGACAGACGTGACCTTGAAGCCGTCACCTTCAAAATGATGCACGACAAGTGATGTGTTTTTGGTGTGTTGGAGCTTTACTGACGACAGCGTGCAAATAATATTGTACAGCGGAAAGATAAAGTAGGGTGTGATTGAAGGTAGGTCTACCTTCAATCATTACTATATAAGTGAATTGTGTACCTTGGCTTCTCAGTCCCCTGTCACATTTCAAAAAGCCAAGATGGTGGCCTAATGCACTCCTAGCCTGCTCAGGTTGTTCTTTTATGAACGGTCTATGGTTTTCCAGCCTGCACAGTAAGCAAACACTGGGATTTGTTGTGTGAAGTAATCCTTTAACAACACCCATCTTAATCTATCTGGCTGTGACTGAAACCAACAAGCTTTCAGTTCAATCAGATTTGAATCGTTTCTTCCAAGCAACGTGTAACCCATATCAACTACTCCCTGTCACATGACCCACGTCAGCTGATTTGAGGTCCCTCTCCTGATTGGCTCCTTCCACGTCGCGGCAACTCTGAAAACCGGCTGTGGAGGGATACTTCCGGGTTCGACTCCTGCTGTGGCTGTAAGCTCGTGGCGTTTAGAACGGCGTTGGAAAACAAAGCGTTTTCTCCTCTCAATTCATCTATAAACTCATTTCACCTCAGCGGTAAGTGTCCTTAATTTAATATCTACCAAAAACAACCTTTTGGTTGTCAGTAACCAGTCGATCGTTTTCGCGATTAAAAAATGACTTTGTTCGGCGGCGTTCCCATCGCGAGCAGAACTCCGGTTCAAAAACCGCTGTTTTTGAACACTTTTATTTACTTAAGCATTTTAATTGGCTTACTTTAAAACAAAGTGTGATTGAATGATTATTGTTGTGTTGCCTTGAATTCGGCTATGCTGTCAGACAGTTTCTTTATTGTTTTTGTATTTGTTTGTAGCGAACGCTACTGGAATGTATAGATTAAGCTACGTAGCCAAGATGATTAATAATTTAACTGTTGTACATTGGTGGATGATGATGATTCATGATTTGCATCGTTACATAGACTTGCAGAAAAATATATTTGTTTACCGGTAAACTGAATCGAACTTGATGTGCTAATGGACATTTTTCTGACCTACGTGTAACCCAGAGTAATTTCCTGCACTAATTTCCTGCCATTGAACGCATCACAAATAAATAACTCCAACCACATGACTTTGCTCAGCCAATCGGATGGCATGTAAGCCTGTCCCGGCTTCCTCCCGTCAGATGCGTGGAGGCAAGCCAGGTGACAGAGCTGTTGCAGGTGTGTATTGGCAAACATTTGCTTTCCCGTTTTAATGCATTTTTTTTTAACACAAACTAACTTATGCAACTTAGATGCTGATTACTGTGAGCCAGAGCCATAGTGTTGTTGTGCACTGAACAGAACGGAATTGGTGAGTTTGAACTTTTAATTGACTGTTTGTATTGCTACCAGCTGACGCTAATTGGCTGCTGCCTGTCCAAACAATTTGATTTTGATTTGACCGATAGTTGTTGAATAACGAATGTTGTGGAGCTACATAGTATGTATGTAGCAGTTGAAATGTTTCAGTTAAATCCTTATTGGTTATATTATATTTAACCAATATATTTATTTATTTATAAATTGTGTGCACAGGAACAAGAATAACTTAATGTATTTAGCTTAATTGGCTGTGATTTCTTATTGGCCTTGTTTATTTAATGCAGGCCAGGTGAACCTTTGGGGTATGAAAGAGGATGGCGAGCCAATGAAGGGCTAGGAGCAGGACTCATTCTGCAATTGAAGCTTCCACTGGTTGGGTAGGAAGCTATCAAAGACAACGCTCTGTCCCCATTTTCCAAATGCACTGATTTCTGCAATCATACACACCATTCCCCTCATTTCTGGACAATAGCGCTTGGACATCTCTCATGGACATTCAGATAAAACTCATGGACTTCAGTGTGGATCAGTGGATTTGATATTAACATGTGGTGTTTATGGGGGAACCGTTTTTTGAAAATGTGTATTGCTTGGTATAAGCCAGAAGAATCTGCTTAGTTGTCTTTGTGCACCCTCACTGGGTTTTGATTAATTGGATAGCTGCAGCAGGAGTGATTATTTAAGTTTTTCTTTTGTTATTTTTCTTTGGGGTTTGGTTAAATACATGGTACCTGCAAAAACATTTTTGTGTTGTGTGTATTTATTAATTACTGCCCATCAGCTCCAGTAGCATTCCTAAATCTTCTGATTAATGATAACCATAATATTTCACTCAATCCCTAGCCTGTATTAATTCATTAGCGCTTCATCAGTGTTACATACAGGTCAGGTTTTTTGTCCCCCTTTGAATTGATCTTCTTCATATTGAAGTGGCGAGCCGGTAGGACCATTCTTTGTTTTGTTTTTGTTTTTTTGTTTTTTCCCCCCACTTTGCCGTCTTTGGATTACGGACATATTTCCCCATTGTATGAAGATGGACCCTAAGGAGGAATACCTTAAAAGTGAACTTTAAAAATAATATTTTGCCCTTTAAGTTACAAAGAGTATTTTTAATGTGTTCAGGGGGAGAAGATAGTAGAAAATTTTATTTTAAGCATCAGTTAGCTAGGACAACACAAAGATTAATGAGTGCAACGGTTAGGGGTATACGACTGTGGAACTCTCTTCATTATAATTTAAAGAATTGTATACGTTTACATTGTTTTAAAAAGTGTTACATGCTTAAAACGATAACTCAATATGAAGAATGCGAATGAAATTGGAGTTCATTGAAAAAGGATCCTTTTATAATTTGTTTTATTTTTATTTTATTTTTCTCCTTGTTACTATGTGGAGTGGTGTATATTCTCATTGTAAATTTGTAGTTTGGTTTGTGTTAGGACCGGAGAGAAATGTTAATATTACTTTGTTCCCTGATTTTTGGTGTCCACTTGTAATCCGGTTGTTCAGTCTGACGTCACTAGCCGTGTCTGGGCCTAAACTCCGCTGCAGGTCCATAAATCAAACGATCACTGTGGCATTACTGAGAGTTGAAAAACTGTCTAAAGTCTTTCATCTTTAATAAAATGATCAGCGTTCTGCTCTACCAGGTGTAACAACTGAGTTTAACATCCAGGCATCCATGAAAACGGAATTTATGACATTAAACGGAGTTAGAAGTTAGAAGCTAGCGAGCTAACTCCCTGCTATCTAAATACAATATAGCATGTCCTGACTGCTGGGTTTTGGAAACAAATTCAAACGTACAGCTCTGCTATCACTTCCAACATAAATGAAGACAGAAAACTAAACAGCAGTGATGTTTGTAGGGTTACTGAAGTTGGGTTAGCTGCTATATAATGATGTGCTACGTGACCGCTAGCGACACAGCTATGTTAGCATAACATAAACAAGCTAACTTTTTCCCACTCGATAAAAGCATGGCAGGATGCTGTAAAAGGACCAAACTTCAGCCAGGAGAACAACTGAGATAATCCATCCACAATACGAGGTTAGTCATTCATATACTGCTGCATTGCCTGGGCTGTAGTTACATCCTAAGGTTTTAAAAACTGAGCTTAAATAAATGATTAGCGGTAATAAAAGCAGAGGGAGGTCAACAATGATCACTGACTGTTTTAGGAGCTTTTTGAGATCAAATAGAAGAAAATACAAAACATTAAACATGTTAACAACACAAAAGCCATATTAAACGCAGACTACTTTAGGCCCGGAAGTAGGATTCGTCGCGTCATCACTGAACAACCGGATAGAAGTTGGATTGTAGATAGGGGGCGGGGTTTAATAAGAATATTTTCTTCTTCCTGCTCCTTTTCACACATGGTTGTAGTGCTTTATTGATAGAAAGTGTGTTGGTTTGTTTGATCTGTTGTACCAAGTGTGAAATAAATGAAATGAAAAGGACTCTTGCACAGAAATCACAGCTTTGATTTATTACTTAATTGTGGGCATTTGTGTGTTGTATTATTTTTCTTCCATTTCCCCTTTCCCCTATTTAATATATTTTTGGTACAAGACATTGCAGTCTTTGGTCTCATCATTCACACCATCTAGGCTCCATAAAGAACTCTTTCTTCTGCGCGTCAGTCAGTAAACTCATCCATTGCAATAAAACAAGCCCTTCAATAACTTTGCGTTACAGACGTGTTTATTTGCGGCTGTAACTGGTGCTTTCAGACTTCAGTACAAACTGGATGATTAACCAGATGCAAAGAAAGAAAGCTAACGGATCCTAATGTGAGACATCACAGAGCTCAAAGTAAAGAGTACTTTATCCTACATGCCTTCTTTCTATACTGTACTGTCATAAAGGAACATGGTAATACGTGACTTTATTGTTCTAATGTTAAAAAATCCAGTAACTGATAATGTGGATGGTCTTGTTATATATATATATATATATATATATATATATATATATATATATATATATATATATATATATATAAATATTACTTTTTTTTTTTATAGTTTGCATTAAAAGAGCAGCCAATCACATGCTCTGAACTTCAGTGCTGGGTGGGCCTCCCTGTCGGCCTACATTTAAAACACTGAACGTTTCTTTACTTCAATTCCAAATCAAAGCTGAAGTTTCACATGTTTTTGGTTTTTTCCACACTAGCATGGCAACGATGCGAGTATAATACGACTACAACGACCTCTCCTAACATCACAACACATGGATGGATGGAGATCTGTTTATCCTGCACATCAGCGATAGCAGCTTGATATGCAGGCTTGTCTTTTTCCTCTCCCCGTCTCCGTTCAGTGCTGCACCACGTTGTTATTTTCACTCAAATTCATTCTCTGATTTGATATTTTCTGAGTCACTTGAGTCAGATAAACATTCAGCGTTGCTCAGTCGGGAAATGTGTTTGCGTGGAATCATCACGCGTCATGTTCTCAGAGTTAAACAAGCTCGGGGAGTCAGGAAGTCTGTCCCTGTTTCAACACAAATGTAACCGAATGCTCATCTCAGTGACAGTACGTGTCAGCAAGAGGAGAATTATAGGCTGTGTTTAGGAACTTTACTGACACTGAGGCCGTTTTCAAGAATTATGCTGCACCACTGATCCGTTTCTGAGCTTGAGTTCTGTCACATTCATGGGAGTCAAAGTCATTTCAGTTCTTAGGCCTGACCAGCGAAACCACAGTAACCTAGAAGTGCTCAGTGTTCTCATCATTTGCTTCTGCAAAGAGGACTGGGCCACAGTTCCTCCACAGCAAAGTGAAACGGTCATTGCCACTTATCACAAACACTTGGTTCAGGGAACGATTACATTTTCCACACAGGGCCGGTTGGTTTGGTTCGCTACTTTCCCTTAATTCATGAAATCATCACCTAACAATTGCATTTTGTATTAACTGGATTCTGCAGTCAGATAAACATTCAGCCTGTTTAACCCTGACAACAAGTCCGGTTTGTCTGATATTAACATTTATTCGATAAACACGCTAAAAGCTGAGAAATGCGGAAGGGGGGAAATGGTTTTATAGCAGCGCATTAGCGGAGAACTGAACGCAGATGTAACGATTTTAGATATGATGACTAATTTTTAAATAATTCTCCCGCAGCTTTCCCAGAGTCGGATCACATCCGAGCAGAACGAAGGCCTGCGGAGGATGCAGATCATCTCGGTGCCGTTTCCCACAGTTTAGAGACTGAGCGTTTAAAGCTGGAGTGTGACCGTGACGCCACTGACCGCTTGGAATCTATTTTAAAAGATTATTATTATTATTATTATTATATATTTTTTATTATTTTTATTTTTTTGTACTGAAAGGTTCGTGAGTGTTTGAGTCGCGTTAATGCGATTAAAAACAGATTAGGGCCTCTTACCAAAGGCCTTTTTATAAAAAGATTTGAAATGAAATGAAGCCGAGTTTTACTGAAGCAACAACATAAAAACCGAAGATATCTTCAATATCCCTGCAAAAGGAAACGAAAGGGGAAAACGGCCCAGCTGGTTGTTTGAAGGGCGTTTGACAGAAAATAGCCGAGCAGTCGTCCCGTAAGCCTCGAGGCCTGGAAAACGTTGGGACAATAAAATAATTCATGTACAATAATTCACACAAGTGTGGCGTTATCATTAACAGACAGAAATCATGTTAAAGAATGAGGCCACAGCTGCAGGCCTGCGATAATCCGCACTGAACATCCACCGACCTGATTCAGCATCGTCAGCAAACACCGATTTGTTTCCATGAATTTAGGACGACAAAGAAACAAATCTTAATTACGAAACACAAATGTCACGTGGATGTTAGAATAGACGGAGGGAAACCTTCAAAGATGAAACGAGAGAAACTTACACTCGCTGAACGGGTTTTCTCCTCTTGCGTCCTGCATACATGGCTGTTACTCTTACGGAAGCCTCTGGAGAATCCGTCTTTCTGCGCTACATGTGCAGAAACTCTGCTTTTATCCTCCGCATCAACTGGAAAAGCAGAATCGTCAAATTAAAATATGTGATAAAGAATCCGACCTGCCATAAACGAGAACATTCAGCTCCGCCTAAACATCAACTTGTTATGAGTGAGAAAGCAACGCAGTTTTGCTCCTGAGGAAAAGGAGTGCGCACTCTGCTCCACTTTCCAACTGCAGCTCAAAGACGCGCTCCCGGTATTCCCATTTACTCAGCAGTGTCCTCCAATTAGGCTGGACAGCAGTTACGAGATGGACAGCGGGTGCGCGCATTCCACTGGCGGGTACGCCCCATGCAAATTTCTAACGGATGCGCGCTTCATGGGATTCGCCTTAAATGCAGTTTGGGCAGCGGGGATGCGTGTGGGAAACGTGCGCGTGCACATAGGAGAGTCTCCTGGAAACACTAGCACGGCGAGTTCACGCAAGCGCGTTCCCGAGCGAGTCCTGGCGTCCAATCAGCGCACAAAGCAGACGCGGAGGGTTATGCGGAGGCTGAATGTGGGACATGGGTCAGACTCATATATGTCAGGGAGTTTATGCGGACGTTGATAACGTCTGTGATGGGACAGAGGGACGAACGTGAGCGCAGAGACACAATATCACCGCAAAGAGATGGAAAGACTACAGAGAGGGGAAAAGGATTCAAATAAGAAAGACAACGTGGAAAACAGAGTGTTGGCAGACAATCAAATAATTACATCATTTCTGAAAGAAATAATTAATATACCTTAATGCTCGTTAATAGTGTCATTGTTTAAGTTACGTTGAGTAATTTGAAAAAAATTATTTTGTGGCTCATTTTCATTATTCTGTTTTCCATGATTTCATCATTTTGCTTGTTAACCTGCTGGTGCAGCTCAGGATGTGACGTTTTGTCAAAGCTGTCCAGATTTACCACTAACGAGAGAGCTTGAAAATTATGTGCAAAACAACATACGAAATCAAAATTGAGGGGAAGAACATTACCACTTATTCTGAAACTAAAGGAAAAAAAATATGTGCCAATAAACTCAACCCCTTCATTTAATTTGTTTTTGATTGAAATTGAATATTACTTAAACTCTCTTAAATTAACTTCATTCAGAAATGTTTAACGAATGAGCTGTCACGGATACAACTTTCAAGTACAAAGTTGTTATGTTTTCCCTCTCCTTTATTTATTTATCCTTCTTATTTCTTTGTACTCTATATTGTTACTCTTATTTGCCCTCTATGTTTACTGTACAAACTGAACTGGAATGACTGGCTGTTCACTTTATAATTTCAAATAAAGTTCGAGGAGGGAAAAAAAAAAGATTTACCACTAACGTCCAATCAAATTCTCTCATTCTCAAGCGTTTTATTATAGAATATATAGTTACATAATTACAATGTGAAGAATTAAAATCGCTCTGACTTTGCAAATGTTTTTAAGACACTGTTAATAATAATTAAATGAAAAATGCTCTGATCTGTTTCCAAGCAAAATGTAATTTTAAATAAATTCAATTGAAATTTGATTAAAAGTATTTCATTGAGCTAATCCACCGTCAACCACAAAGATATATTGTTTTACCTTAAAGCTGTGCTCAGTTACTAATAACTCTGTGATGAACAGGTTTTTTCTCTCTCTCAGGGCCGCAGTAGGAATTGTATCTCCTCACAAACTGAGCCCTCAGACGGAGACCGCACGCTTCAAGTACGCATTTTGAGTGCGATTACGTCACCGCCACGCGACGACGGCTGTGCCAATTCAAAGTGTACTTCAAACAAAATGCGTACTGCAAATGCGCCGTCGATTTCCCGAAATATATAAAACGTGGGCTGTATCCCAATTCAGGGTCTGCAGCCTTAAAGGCTGCATTTTAAGGCCGATTACGTCACAGTTGCGCGCCGAAGGCTGTCCCAATTCAAAGGCTGCTCGAAATGCGGCCCTCAAATGCGTCCTTCATTTCCCTGAATTTTAAGGCTGTGGCGGTGTAGACTTCGTGGCCCAACATATCCCACAATTCATAGCACGGCAGTCGGTGTGGATAATTTTTCCGCAGACGGCAGAAGCGGAGCGGCCGAAGACTAAACTGTGAAAAGTAAGTACTAAATATGATGTCACTTATTTATGTGTAAATGTTTAATAATGAGGAACATTAAAACATTACTGTTGGCCACATGTCAGCAAAGTTATGTGACATTAGTGACGTTTGTACTAACTTGGTTTTAAAGCCTTTACTTTAAAATATACGCCGTTCAATAGCTGAGCTTAATCCTACAGAGAATGTAATGATTTATGGATAATTAAAGTCAGTCATATATCCACAAACACAACAAGCTGAAAGTCAGTGATGCTGCTCGGTTTGCAGTCCTGAATATGACGGCACCAGCAGGATTCACTGCACTGTTAACGTTAGCTATGTTATATTGCTGCCTCTGTTCGGTGGTGTCGAGCCAAACGGACTTTAACGTGTGTTTGAACGAGCTGACGGTTCACTCGTTAAGCTGAAAGAAAGATGCTTTAATCACAGCAGTCACACATGTGTCCACTGCACCATCTTGTTTGTGTCTCTAGTATGAAGCGTTGGACAGCACCAGGCCCCGACATGGTTCGCACCTACTAGCTGAAGAAGCTGACTGCACTCCACGAGCGTCTGGCAGCACAAATGAACCAGCTGCTAGTTGACGAGAGACACCCAGAATGGCTAACCGAAGGTCGGACGGTCCTGATCCCCAAGGACCCCAAGGAGGGACCGGTCCCATCCAACTACCGACCAAAGGAGGGATATTAGGCCCCTTATGTCAAACAGAGTGATTTGTGGCCCCAATAAAATGATTTGTGACCCTAGGAAGTAAGTAACAAAAATATGATATTCATCCAAAATATGCTAGTTCATAGCTCATTGCTTCCCCCCCCCAAAAAAAGAACTAATTGATTAATTTAAAAAGGTTTTATATCTAATAGCATTATTTTATTTTTAAGCCATTAAAAAAAGTTTGTACTTTTCATGCTTAAAAAACGCCATCTGGTGGTGGGTCAGTGTGCCTGCACCTGTGTGTCTGTGTGCGCTCGTGCGCTTGCGTCTCGGGGTCCGTGCTTGTGTGTGTGAAAATGTGTTAAACCAGAGTAAAAGTGCTTAGTTAAACTTGTGCTTTTGTAGGCATTCGACCGTGTCCCTCAGGGTGTCCTGTGGGAGGTGTTGCGGGAGTACGGGGTGTCTGGCCCATTGCTACGGGCCATTCGATCCCTATACAACCGTTGCAAGAGCTTGGTTCGCATTGCCGGCAATAAGTCGGACTCGTTCCCGGTGGGTGATGGGCTTCGCCAGGGCTGCCCTTTGTCTCCGGTTCTGTTCATAATTTTTATGGACAGGATTTCTAGGCGCAGCCAAGTGGCGGAGGGCTTTCGCTTTGGTGGCCTCAGAATCTCATCTCTGATTTTTGCAGATGATGTGGTTCTGTTGGCTTCATCGGGTGAGGGCCTCCAGCTCGCACTGGAACGGTTCGCAGCCGAGTGTGAAGCAGCGGGAATGAGGATCAGCACCTCCAAATCTGAGGCCATGGTTCTCAGCCGGAAAAGGGTGGAGTGCCCACTCCGGGTCGGGGATGAGTTCCTGCCCCAAGTGGAGGAGTTCAAGTATCTCGGGGTCTTGTTCGCGAGTGATGGGAGAAGGGAGCCGGAGATCGACAGACGGATTGGGGCTGCAGCTGCAGTAATGCGGACGCTGCACCGGTCCGTCGTGGTGAAGAGGGAGCTGAGTGTAAAAGCGAAGCTCTCAATTTACCGGTCGATCTACGTCCCTACCCTCACCTATGGCCACGAGCTGTGGGTAGTGACCGAAAGAACGAGATCGCGGATACAAGCGGCAGAAATGAGCTTCCTCCGAAGGGTGGCTGGCCTCTCCCTTAGAGATAGGGTGAGAAGTTCGGCCATCCGGGAGGGGCTCAGAGTAGAGCAGCTGCTCCTCCACATCGAAAGGAGCCAGCTGAGGTGGTTCGGGCATCTGACAAGGATGCCCCCTGGGCGCCTCCTGGGTGAGGTGTTCCGGGCATGTCCCACCGGGAGGAGGCCCCGGGGCAGACCCAGGACACGCTGGAGAGATTATATCTCTCGGCTGGCCTGGGAACGCCTTGGTATTCCCCCGGACAAGCTGGAGGAGGTGGCTGGGGAGAGGGAGGTCTGGGCCTCTTTGCTTAGGCTGCTGCCCCCGCGGCCCGGCATCGGATAATGCAGAAGAAGATGGATGGATGGATGGATAGTGCCCGTGAAATAACAAACAGGATTTTCTCGCATGCAAGTCCAGGCGATCTTATACAATTAGAGTTTATAGGGCAACAGTTACAAAATAATGTTTCAGTCATTTTACGTGACTATGATTTGTCTGAATTTGAAGATTTATTCTTGAGAACTGTGCAATCAAATTGGTCGGTTATGTGTGAAGGCTCGCTTGAGCTCATAGCTCAGATCGTTTTACCGCTACCGGAAGGGGGTCTGAGGCATCTTAGTCAGATACTCAACAACGAAAAGGTGTGTTTTTTTTTTTGTTTTTTTTTGTATACGTAGTCCATAACCCCGTGAATAAGTTATGTTTTTCCATAAGTCTCGCCCACCTTCTGCACCCCGATTTTAACGACCTGCAGGCAGAAGCCTTTGGTGGAGAAATTCAACAAAAAGCTGGTCTAAATGATCAAACGCCTGTGGGCTTTAATCAGATAATTACATTCGAAACGCTACTCAACTGTAAAATTATAGTATTTTACCGTAACGAGTATGATCGTAGCTTTTGTAAATTTCAAACTAGTACACCAAATACAGAAAAAACCCTGTGCTTACTTTTATTTGACAATCATTACTACGCTATTAAAAACTTAAAAGGATTTATGGGCACAGACTGTCTGTAATTACTGTTACACTGGGTATAATCACGTGTTATCTCATTTCTGCCCCGATCGCTGCTCTGTCTGTATGCAATCCACATGTAGTAGCGACATCCTGTCTCCGCTGTTATGCCCAGACTGTAATCGCACCTGCAGATCTCCCCTTTGTTTCCAGAACCATAAAAAGCCAATTGAGAGGCGTGAAAGACTCTCAAGCAACTGTCAGATCTTTAAAAAATGTCTCAAGTGCTCTCTTCTTTATTATATTGCTGTAAAAGGGTAAACCCCACAAATGCAAGAAGAGCAAATGCAGAGAAGTGATCAACAAACGCAGCTAGAAACAAAACCTAGCTTATGCAGGTCCTTACCCTCCCCCCTCAGCCTATAGTCTGGAACGCATGACGACACAAGGCAGGCAGGAATTTTACGAATGGTATCATTCAGTCAGCTTCGGCACCTTTAATTTCATGAAAGAGGTCCTGTTATACTGTGAAAACGATGTTGAAATTCTAGCTCGGGGTTGCACATTGTTCAGAAACGGGTTTATTGAAGAGACAGGAGTAGATCCTTTCAGCCGCAGCACGCTTGCAAGCGCGTGCCTGAAAACTTATTTAACAAACTTCATGCCAGCGAAATCTTATCATTACCATGCCCTGTAAGTTACCGTAATCGGGTCAAATCATTTTCCTCATCCTCAATTCAATGGCTCGAATATCTCTGGTACACACAAGGTGTTTTTATCAGACATGGACTCAATCAAGGAGAAAAACAGCTCTGTTGTTATTATGTGGATGGGTATGGTCAGATTAAGGGTAAAACATACGTGTGGGGAATTTTTGGGCTGCTACTTCCACGGCTGTGTTAAGTGTTTTTCGAATCAGGCCGATGTTAATCCCCTGTTAGGTGCGTCTCTTGCACACATAAACAGCGCCACTCAAGACAGGCTCGCTAGATTGAGAGCTGAGCATAATGTGTGTCTTGTTATAATCTGGGAGCACGAGTGGACAGAGTTAAAACGTAGTGATGAGAGTGTAATCAGCTTTCTCAGACGTTACGATCCACCAGAGCCTTTGAACCCTCGCCATGCACTCTTTGGAGGCCGTACAAGCCCAGCACAGCTGCGTTGTAGTGCTGGGCCTGGTGAGAAAGTCAGGTATGTGGATGTCACCTCGCTGTATCCATTTGTAAATAGCACCTGTCGTTACCCCTTAGGTCATCCTCAAATAATCTTTCGAGATTTTCAGGACCCTAAAAACTGCTTTGGGTTTATCAAAGCGGTTGTTTACCCACCCAGAGGGCTCTATTTTCCCGTTTTACCATATAAAACAAAATCAGGTAAGAGTCTCTTTACTCTCTGTCTCACGTGTGCTGAAATGAACAACCAACAGGGGGCGTGTAACCATAGCAACGAGGAGAGAGCTCTCAGAGGGGTGTGGACCACCCCTAAATTTAACCTGGCATTAGAAAAGGGCTATCAAATAAGTCGAATCACCGAGGTATGGCACTTTGAGAAACAGAGTAACACAATATTCACAGACTATGTACATCATTTCCTGCGTAAAAAAACAAGAGGCTTCAGGCTACCCATCAGATGCTGTAACTGAGGAGGCTAAACAGCTTCACATTAAAGCCTACCAGGCTAAGCAAGGCATCACTTTAGACCCTGAAAACATAAAACTAAACCCTGCTAAAAGACAACTGGCCAAACTGTGTTTAAACTCCTTTTGGGGAGAATTCTGTCAGAGAAATAATCTCACGCAGAGCAAACTGGTGAGTGACCCCGAGGAATTCTTTAACCTCATGTTCTCTCCAAAATACAAAGTGAGCTATTTCTCTTTTGTCAGCGATGATGTGGCTCTTATTCAATGGTGTTATGTGACCTCTGCACTCCACTCCCAAACTCCACAGATAACATCTTCATTGCGACTTCACTGCTTCATATGGGCGTATGAAACTCTACAGTTACTTGGATCAGCTGCAGGAAAGGGCTATTTACTACGATACTGACAGTGTTGTTTATCTCACAAAGCAAAATCAATCTGAACTAGAATTAGGTCGATATTTAGGCGATCTAACAAACGAGTTGGATCAGGATGATTTCATTAGAGTTTGTTGCAGCTGGACCTAAGAGTTATGGCTACATGACCAGAAAAGGTAAAGTTGTTTTGAAAGCAAAAGGCATCACACACACATGATGTCTGCGAAAGGGTCAACTTTGAATCTGTAAAGATTCTTGTTGACAATTACACTGATAACTGTGGAGGAGGGTCTAGACTTGAGGCCCCTCAGCACAGTATCGTCCGTAATAAAGCAGCCTTTTCACTACAAAAGTCATCATTCCCCAAAAAATTCCGAGTTGTTTATGACAAGCGTAGATTGCTGCCAGGAGGTCTGACTTTATCCTTTGGTTATTGATTATTTTTGTTTGTTTTTAAAATGTTTCAGCCTGCTTTAATCCAGTTTGATCCCAGACTTCATGTGCCATTTTCTTGTATGGTTGTCGGGCCCAGTGGCTCTGGAAAGACCTTTTTTGTGAAATCTGTATTGGAAAACTGTTACATGTTTTGAGCAAGCTTGTTGACAATGTTGTGGGTTTATACATCCTTTCAGCCTCTGTGTTCTGAGCTGCAAGAGAAAAACAAAAGCATTAAATTCATTGAAGGTCCAGAATCTTCATTCTGGACCAACCTTCTTACAGGTGACAAGGCTCTGCCCCGAACACGTTTCAGTTGTTAAAATTAACAGTGGTTACAGCGCCACCTAGTGGGAACAGGAAATGTCATGTTTTACACTTTGGAGTACAGTTTCAAGCCACTTCACCCCAGCAACCTCAGATTTATCCAGGAAAGCTTTGAGGATTTGGTCTTAGGTTCGATTGAAAACTGTGAGCGTTTCACAAACGGCGCAACCCCAGCAGCATGGTGAGTGTTGATGTTTTGCAATGAAGTAAAACTGCTATAACTCAAATCTAGTCCAGTATCTACCAAACTTCACAGGCACGATGAAAGTCCCGCCCTGAACAGATTGATGTACCCATTATCAGCAATAGAGCACCACCCAGTGGGAGCAGGTGGTGCAGTTGGTCATGGAATATTGCAAACTGGCTCCACAGCACAAAGTACAACATTTACAGAATACAACATTTCAAACAAGCAGCTCCTGCACTGTTTCATCTGTGACTGAAATTTGGTAGCCTAATGTATTATCTTAAGGTCTCTTGGAGTCATAACCTAAACCTAACAGGAAGTCAGCCATTTGGAGTTTAGACTGTAATTTTGGCAACATTTTTCACCATTTTCAGGCCTCGTACCTGAATGAACTCCTCCCAGGGATTTCATCAGATCAACAAGCTGTTCGGTGAGGGGAATCCTTGGTAGGACCTTCTATTGTCAAGCATTTGAGTTTTTGTGAAACAGCGTGGTCGTGGTGTCACGCTGAGTTCCCATCATTCACCGTGCAGCATGTTCACAGCAGATATATCGAACAATTATCTGGTAAGTTATTGGACAATGACACATTTTGTTGTGTAGCCTCTGTGGATGTGACTGAAGTGGAAACTTTCAGCTTTAATTCAAGGGATGTTCATCGGTTATAATAATAATAATAATAATAATGGATACTTTATTGATCCCCATGGGGAAATTACTTGTTTTTCTCTGCATTTGACCCATTCACTCTGTGAAGCAGTGGGCAGCCCACTAAGCAGGCGCCCGGGGAGCAGTGTGTAGGGACGGTACCTTGCTCAGGGGTACCTCAGGGTAGCTGTTAAGTGGATTCGAACCGCCGACCTTCCGATCATGGGGCGACCACTTTACCTACTGAGCTATCCCTGCCCCTATGGACTTTAGGCAAAGGATAGATCCAAATGTCAAAAACAATACTCTTATTTAAAATTATGTTCTGAAAAGAAATGTGTCAAAATAAAATTCCTAAACAGATGAAGATATATTTTTGTTTAAACCCTTGAAATGAAAGTGATTAAAGCCTGTAGTTCAATCATTTCAACAGGTCTGTTCATAAGTAACCGTTCCTTTTGAGCAGGGGCTCGTCTGTAGCAGCACTGTAGACGTTGGTAAGCACTTGTCCTTCATGCTTTAGGTACTTGGGGTGTTCAGAGACAAGAAACACAGTGCATTTGTTTGGACACTCGGTGATCCCGGAACAGACCCCATCATAGCTGTAAATGGGTTCTTCATGCTCTGAGACCAGCACAAGAGAGCAGCAGACTCTTTTTGTACAGTGGATCAAGCAGCTATCACACGGGCTGGCATTTAAAATGTATTCTGATGTTACCGAACTCTCCCCCACTTTCAGTAATGAAGACCAGCAAATTTACAACCAGCTCTGCTACAGCTCAAAAGTGAGAGAAAGGTGGGAGACAATACTGGTGTGTGGGGATTCTACATCCCTGTACACCAGTGTTAAGGAGAGGAATGCTTAATGACAGGTTATGGTGGATTTTGCAAAAAGGATTGAAATGGCTGTGGTGAAGTGCAGTGGTACAGGTATCAAGAACGAGGGTGATGCACAGAGCAGTTGTAAATACAGGGGGATGAAGTTGACGACAACGGGAAAGACTTGCTTAAGAAGCAACGTGACAGTGAGCAGCAGTATGGCTTCATGCTGAGAGAAAAGCAAGCGTACCAACAGAGAGCTGTGGAGAAGGTCTGAAGGAGTTACACTGTCTCTTTGTGGAGAAAGGATGTGATGGTGACAGGAGGGGAACTGTGGTCCTGCACGACTGCAAGGTACATGAGGCTGGTGCAGGAACTATATATAGGACAGTGAGCCAGTGGTGAGGTGTGCAGCAGGAGTGACAGATGAGCTCAAGGCAGAGGTGGGATCGTATCAAGGATCTGCTCCCAGCGCCTTCTTGTTTGCTATGGATACACACATGGTCTGTTAGATGAGGTCAGGCAGGAGTGTCCATGGACTCTGATGTTTGCAGACGACATTGTGATCTGAAGTAAGAGTAGGGAGCAGGTAGAAGAAACTCTGGAGAGGTGGAGGTATGCACTGGAGAAAGAAGAAATCAAAGACTGGTAGGAAGGTGTACACACAAGGAGCAGAGACGGTGGAAGTAGATGAGTTCAAAGACCTGAGGTCAACCATCCAAAGCAGTGTGCAAAAGAGGTGACGATGCATGGTGGAGCAGGTGAAGATGAGCAACAGGGGCGACGGAGGAAAAGCAGTAGTGAAAGGGAAGCTTTACAATACAGTAGAGACTCTGAAGATGATGGCACTGACGAACAGGAGACTGGGCTGGAGCTATGCACGTTCAGTCCTCATGTAACTGCACTGTTAATGAACTTTAACATGCCACTCCACGCTTGGGTTTCTGAAAACTGAACAGTCTTAGCTGGTGAACAGGGAACAGGTCACAGTACTTTTCTCAGTCCTGTCCTGTCTTTGGAAACGTTTCACTGGGATTCCTTTAAAATGTTTTTGTTTGAAAGGATCCATCCATTCACAAGTACATCAGAGCAGTGAACATACAGGCAAAGAGCAGCTTTTTGGAGTCATGGACATGAATCACAGCGTTAATCCAACTATGGATGTGGTGACTTATCAACATGTTCATAGTTGTTTGAAAGATCAGACAAGAAACCCCTCAAACGTCTCCATCGAGTGGATGGAGATTAATGGGACATTACCCAAACATAAATTCTCCTCATTTCTAACAGCAAGTGTACTTTTACTGCCAAGAGCCATCACATCCATTAACAAGTTTGTTTAATAAATGATTAAAAGATTTTCCCTGTGGCGTTTATCTGCAAGTTTAAATGTTGGCTTTGTTTTCATGCAGTTTCCTCTCCTGATTTCTGGGCCACACGCTCGAGGACAGAAAGAAAGTCTGCTCTCCTTTCCCGTCTCTCTCAGGGCCTGTGGTCTCAAACTCTATTCCGATTAATTAAATAAGCAAGAAAATAACAGCAGTAAACATTTTACTACTAAGTATCATTTTATGGGTTGGAAACAAATGTATCTGGTAGACACTGGTGCTTCAACACCCAATTAACTAACCAGTTTCGTCTTCGTTTATTTTACATATAGTGTTACATTAAACGTGGCCAAAATTTGTCCATGAGCCAAGACGTCAGGCTTAAGACGACTATGTGGTTGCACAGAACCCCAATATGCTAACTAGCTGATCCCAGGCACACAGCTGTGGGTGTGAAAACACAAAAACTCAACCCACTTGCTGTTCAAGCCTCCAACCTCTGGCACGTGGCTTAAAGGCCAATGAGATCAAACAGTTGTAAATAAGCTGAACACAATGTTCGTACTTGCACACATATTTATGGACATTAGACAAAAGGTAATTATTTGTTAAACTTGCATATAGTATGACAAAATGAAAGTAGATTACATTGATTGTTTTTACAAAGAAGGCACGAGCAGAAAAGGTCAAAACTGCAGCACGACTGAGCCAAACATGTGGCTCCGGGTTTTTCATAGTGGCTTCAGTCCGCATCAAAGTCCAGCGTCACAGGCCTCTCGTGGGCTCGAGGGCCTCGGTCTCCACAGTCAGTGCTTCACGCTGGGAGTGAATGTTTTCATCACGGCTCATTCGACACAACACAGGACGCAGGAAAGAGAAACTACAGACTTTTAGTGCGCTTTCAATTAACATTGTATGCTTTTCATATTTAAACACTGCAACAAAACTCACTTCCAAATATAAACATGACAGATTCCCGCTGTGCAGCAGGAATAAGAAGCTGCCTTGTTCATGCTGTTGCTGCTCAGGTGACTGGAGATGATGTTTCATGTAGTGTGAATATATTACAGATGCATCAGAGGAACACAATCAAATCAAAGAAGGAACAAAGTGGACGAAACAGTAAACATCTCCACGTTTCACTGAAAACACTGGCACATTTTCATTTTAGTTTCGCTGGTTTGCATTGAATGAACGTTGGATGCACTTAAAGATCAACCGTGTTCGATACGGTATCTCCTGTAGGCACGGCTTCCCTACCACCGAGGAACTTGGACAACAACCAGGAAGATTTATTTGATTTGATCTGCGTTCTACAACAAGGCAAAAAATAAAAATAGATAAGAGATGATTTCAGCTGCCTGTTCAGTGAGAAGGCACAGAGAATCTAAAGGGTTATACTGGATATGGCTCAGTTTTAATGTGTTTATTGTCCATGCTACATCACAATAATGGAAAGGGGAGCAAAGCTGCTGCATATCCAGCTGGACGCGTCTCATAAAGCATGTATGAATGAACTGCAGGTAGCACGTCCTTTGAACCAGGTCAGAAGTCCATTCTATTAATGAGCTGTGAGTCTAAGAAATACCTAAAACTGTCTCTAAAACTTAAGTTGTTCGCTACCTGTTGTCCAGGTGTGCAGCTCCCACAGGTTTGTAACACTTTGCAGTGATACATGCTTCGACTTGAACGTCCGTACAGTTACAGCGACTCTAATGTCCCCCGGTTCCCCTAGTCATTTCCCATTCAACCACACCCACATCGACTCTGGTCCAGCAATGCTTGTTTTTTACGTTTTGGCGATGACTTCATGAAGTAATGTTTGAATTTCTGCAGCAGCCTCCAAACTCACAAAGCTCTGCGTCCTGGAACAAACTCTCCATCATTTACGCTGCACACAGCAACACACATGTATGACATAATAACATGTGCAGACCGTTTGTTAAACAAACACAACTAGTATCACGTTTATGCACTCAAGCCCTTTAAGGGTTTTATCTAAAGTATCCAGATTACATATTGGAAGGTACTGCTCGCTGACGTTTATGCTGTTTTATAATAAATTTGAAATTCATCCCAACTTTATCAGAATGAACATACTTAAACATCATGGCTCTAAATAACATCTTTGGCTGTTTGTGTCCTACCTGGTCCGAGCTCCACCATAGTAAATGCACTTGTGGCTTCATACTTCATTATTATCATAGTGTATCTTCACTAAAGCAACAGCTTTTAAAGACGACAGAGGCCGGACAAAGCGTATCTGATACAGAGGGATATAAAACACAGTAACAAGTGTACGTGTGTGGATGTGTGGATAAGCACTGATACAGGCAAAGATATGCTGGGGTTTGTCCTTCTCCAGCAACTGTAGCACCAGCAGCAGCGGCACGGAGGCGTGTCTCCATCCCATCAGGTGTGTGGCTGCATCAGAGAAAGTGTGAAGGAAGCTCTGTTGTGCTCAGCGGGGCTCGAGTCGTTCTGCTGGACAGACAACAGGATGCTCAACCATTACACCGACAAAGACACTCACAGCAGAGTCAGTCAGGTCGTTTTGGGTGGGACTCTCTGACCTTTAACACCAAAAACTACATTCTCTTGTTATATTTCTTTATCGCTGCACATATTAGCAGAAAAACACAAACTTTTTGGATAAAATAAAAATATAAAGATTGCAAATAGAGCAGATACCCAAGGCCTCACTTAGGAAACAGATACAGGTGATAATTTCTTCAGATGCAGAACATAGAATCATTAAAATGACGAAACATATTGTTTCTGTCTGACATTATGAACAGGAAGTCGGTCCAGTTAAAAACAGGAAGTAAGAACACAACAAGAGTCACGTCCCAACAATGACTCTTCTCCTCTCAGAGCGAGCGCATCGAGGGAGATGCAGACGGATCATCTGCTCACAATTTAATTATAGGAAAGGTTTGCAGCTGGATTTTAAAATCAGGAGTATCAGAGGGCTCAGATCGCCACCTCAGCATGTTTACGTGGGGTTTGTGTTTCCCAGGCCTTATGTTGTCGGGTTGCTTTTCCCCCTGGGAGGGTCTCCCAAGGCAAAATGGTGAGGATGAGGTGAGTGTCTTTAGCCTATGTGACTCGGCCTGAAGAGGATACATGCCCACCTGTAGACCCACAGCCTGCAGGAGGCACAGTGTGTGTCGGGCGACAACCAGCGGCAGAAGCCCTAGGTGACCAATCCCCACTATCGAGACTGGCGACTGGGACTTGGAACCAGTTTGGTGGTGAAGGAGCCTGAGCTGGTGTGTGAGTTTCAGAGGTCCTAGCTAGTTACAGCAGGGTTTACCTCAACGCATGGTTTCACTCTGAAATCAGCCTCCTGAAAAGGGGCTGGACTCCAGTCTGGGGTTGCCCTCGATGAGAGGGGTCAGGTCCTGGAGCGAGGAGTTTAAGTATCTCTGGGTTCACGAGTGAGGGAAGAGAGGACAGAAGTAAGGCCGAATGTAGTTCATTTTACTGGAGCGAGACAAAATATAAACCAACAATCCAGAAACACTGATTGATTGCATTGATTTGCATGTCACTGACTGAAATAAGTCTTTGGCACCCACACACTGGTTGTGTGCCCAAGTGGCTCGCAGACTACAATCAATCAGTCAACCAATCTTACCCTACAGATACTCCCAATCTTAACTTGTTATGTGCATAGACACCTGTCCACAGAATCAGCTTCTTCCATCCCAACCTCTCCACTACCATGGGCAAGACAGACCATCCGGACTGGGCTACAAGACCATCAGCGAAACGCTTGGTGAGAAGGTGACAGCTGTTACTGTGATTACTAAATCAGGTCCCCTCCGTCTGGAGCTCAATGCAAAGTCATTTCCTGTGCAATGACTTGCATTGAGCAAAGTCATGGGATGAGGATGATCATGGAAACCGTGGTGGATCAGCATTAATCCACACTTGTTAAAATGTTATGTGAAGGCAGTTGGGACCACAGTTACCGTTGGTAACACAAACCTCTCACTGCCAATTATGCAGTTCCTCCAAAAAAGCCTCCTACATTCATACATTTGACATTTCGATGACGGGACTCAGGGCCACCTGCTAATGCTGTAGTACAAGCTGGGGGTGACTGTTCAGTTCTGAGTGCTTACCTGTATGTGCTTGTTGCTTTCTAGGTAGTGCTGAATGCTGTGTGAGTGCTCTGAGGAAGGCACATTGGGGGGAACAATTAGAGCCCTGAGGTTCTGCAGGTTGATGGCTGATGCGTCCACCGCAGGCTCACTGTGGTTCCACTGGGAGTAGCAGGAACCTTGAGGAGGACTCTGATCCAAAGATGTGCCAGGCACCTTGAGGCTTGAAGGCTCAGAGATGGACAGGATGTCTGGGTTGGAAGAAAACATGCAGCTGCTGGGTGCAGCTGCCTGGTAACCTGCCAGCCCTCCCTGCTGTGTGCCATTCAGTCTGGTGCCATTCCTCGGGAAAAAAGTAGCACGGGTTTGGTTTTGTGAATTTTGGCTCTGCAGTGCTGGCATGGTCTTGTGTCCATTTTGCATCATGCTAGCATGAAGCAGCTTTTGCTGCTGGCTCTGTGGCCACTGCTGAAGAGGAAGGTTGTGCTTGTCAAATGGAAGACTTTCCTGCAGGCGAGGTGAGGAAAACTGAAAGGGAATATTAGGTGCATTGGAGGAAGTAAAGTCTTGGCAAGGAATCAGTGGTGGCACACCGTCCATAACAGTGGGTGGTGAACTGTTTGGTTGGGGAACAGAGCTCTGTATGTGACAACTTCCTGCCATTACAGGTGCCTGCAAACTGCTTTGGTGTGGCAGAAGATGGTTGGACTGCTGGACTTGACCAGAACTGTCCTGACGGAAGCCCATATGTGCGACAGACGCTTGGTCATGGGACTGAAAAGGAGCTAAAGAATTACCAGCTGAGATGTCAGGGACAGTGAGATCAGGCAGCTCAATAGATGGGCTGAAGATGTCATGGAGCTGGAGCTGCTGAAGAGAAGGCAGGCTGGGGTCAGGCCGGGGACCCCGGTGAGACAGCATCTGGGCGCTTTGCCCTGATGCCACTGCTACACTGACCGCATCCTGTTGGTGAACGTAGGGGCCTTTCACCGGAGAGTAAGTGCAGTCGGGGCTGGGTGCCTGTAATAACTGTGGCTCGCAGAGATCAGAGGCTGAGACGAGGGCAGCCTGAGTGAAGGGCTCCTGCTGATGGTTGCTGATGGCGGTGAGGCAGCTGGGAGGGACGGTGTCCAGACAATCCTCGGCTTTCTCCTTGAACAAAATGCTGTCGATGTAGTCAAATACATCGCTGGCGATGATGCTGTCCAGATCAGAACTGACCTTACTCTGCGAACCCTCCTGTCCTAATCTCTTCAGAGCATTTTCCCACTCTAAGAGCTCGGCGTTATCCACCTCCAGTGTTTGCAAAGCTGAATAAAAATCCCCACTCTGCACCATTTTTTCAAAGCTGCCGATCACGGCCATGACGGACTGCTTGGCCTCCTCTTTCACCACAACAGGCTCACTTGTTGTGACCGTTGCCTCGCTCCCCTGCCACGCATCACTGACAACGCTGACCAGGGCCCTGCTGTCCATGAACACTTGATCCACAGGCAGTGGGGTCTCCACAGTCTGGGTGTAAAGACTTTCATCCTGACTCAAGAAGCAGTCCAGCAAAGAGCCAGGCACCACGTCCTTCTTCATGTCATTGTTGCTGAACACTTTATTGGACTGATGTTGCAGGATGTCCATGGTGGGGCCGGTGTTATAGAGGGTGGCCTCTCCTTTGGTGAAGCTGAAGGGAAGCTTCAGGCTCCTTTGGCGCAGATACTCCTCACCCTCAGCGTTACTGGAACAACCAGACACAACACAGTCCATCACCAGACAACCTCTTATTCTTACAGTGTCACGTGACTCTCTGATTTCATCCTTTAAACAACCAGTCGAGGGGACACTCACCTTATAGCTTTCTGATATGCAATGATAAATTCAGGTCTCCCTCCTTTGTAGATGATCTTGGCATTGGACTTCACCCACACCCAGCTGCCCGGTTTGCTGAGGAGCCTGAACACAGTCAGCCCAGACTCTCCTGTTTTAAGCACTGACACACAGGAGAGGGTTCACAGTGAGAGAGGAGGTGTGCTCGTATTCATGCTATATGAAATCCTATATTAGGCAAGAATGGGAAACCAAACAACAGCAGCTGGTCTCCTGCGTTCATGTTAAAAGAATGTTGTCCTGTCACAAAAATATAAAATTCATAATACAGTGGGGCAAAAAAGTATTTAGTCAGCCACCGATTGTGCAAGTTCCCCCACTTAAAATGATGACAGAGGTCAGTAATTTGCACCAGAGGTACACTTCAACTGTGAGAGACAGAATGTGAAAAAAAATCCATGAATCCACATGGTAGGATTTGTAAAGAATTTATTCGTAAATCAGGGTGGAAAATAAGTATTTGGTCACCTCAAACAAGGAAAATCTCTGGCTCTCACAGACCTGTAACGTCTTCTGTAAGAAGCTTTTCTGTCCCCCACTCGTTACCTGTATGAATGGCACCTGTTTGAACTCATCATCTGTATAAAAGACACCTGTCCACAGCCTCAAACAGTCAGACTCCAAACTCTGCCATGGCCAAGACCAAAGAGCTTTCGAAGGACACCAGGAAAAGTATTGTAGACCTGCACCAGACTGGGAAGAGTGAATCTACAATAGGCAAGCAGCTTGGTGTGAAAAAATCAACTGTGGGAGCAATCATCAGAAAATGGAAGACATACAAGACCACTGATAATCTCCCTCGATCTGGGGCTCCACGCAAGATCTCATCCCGTGGGGTCAAAATGATCATGAGAACGGTGAGCAAAGATCCCAGAACCACACGGGGGGACCTGGTGAATGACCTGCAGAGAGCTGGGACCAAAGTAACAAAGGTCACCATCAGTAACACACTACAACGGCAGGGAATCAAATCCCGCAGTGCCAGACGTGTTCCGCTGCTGAAGCCAGTGCATGTCCAGGCCCGTCTGAAGTTTGCCAGAGAGCACATGGATGATACAGCAGAGGATTGGGAGAATGTCATGTGGTCAGATGAAACCAAAGTAGAACTTTTTGGTATAAACTCAACTCGTCGTGTTTGGAGGAAGAAGAATACCGAGTTGCATCCCAAGAACACCATACCTACTGTGAAGCATGGGGGTGGAAACATCATGCTATGGGGCTGTTTTTCTGCCAAGGGGACAGGACGACTGATCCGTGTTAAGGACAGAATGAATGGGGCCATGTATCGTGAGATTTTGAGCCAAAACCTCCTTCCATCAGTGAGAACTTTGAAGATGAAACGAGGCTGGGTCTTCCAACATGACAATGATCCAAAACACACCGCCCGGGCAACAAAGGAGTGGCTCCGTAAGAAGCATTTGAAAGTCCTGGAGTGGCCTAGCCAGTCTCCAGACCTCAACCCCATAGAAAATCTGTGGCGGGAGTTGAAAGTCCGTGTTGCTCGGCGACAGCCCCAAAACATCACTGCTCTCGAGAAGATCTGCATGGAGGAATGGGCCAAAATACCAGCTACTGTGTGTGCAAACCTGGTAAAGACCTATAGTAAACGTTTGACCTCTGTTATTGCCAACAAAGGTTATGTTACAAAGTATTGAGTTGTATTTTTGTTATTGACCAAATACTTATTTTCCACCCTGATTTACCAATAAATTCTTTACAAATCCTACCATGTGGATTCATGGATTTTTTTTTCACATTCTGTCTCTCACAGTTGAAGTGTACCTCTGGTGCAAATTACTGACCTCTGTCATCATTTTAGGAGGGGGAACTTGCACAATCGGTGGCTGACTAAATACTTTTTTGCCCCACTGTAAATATGTTTTTAAAACACTGTAACATTTAAAAATGAGTCTTTTTTAGGTTTTTGTACTCATAAACATTGATTCATGTGTGTAGATGTCTTATGTCCGTGCCTAGAGAATCCCACAATCAAACCTAACCTATGTAACTGTTTAACATGTGTAGATGTCATTTTTAATCGTCTTTCGTCCTCCCGCCACTGCTCTCTCCTCCCTCCTCTCATCCTCTGAACTGAAGTCCGAGCGCTGTCACCCAAACGCGTATAAACATCCGCATTTATTCCAGATGTCACAATCACTTCGTTGTAATCTCCCGTCCCAGCACAGCTGACGATGCTCCAACTAAACGACCACACCAGGTTATAAAGTTTGTGTTCGGCTCAAGTCACAATCACACTTTCCCTCTGATACAAAGTTTGACTATATTCTTGCAAATGAGAGTTCATTCACTAAATATTTACGCCCAACAACGTCAGACACACGTCAAAGACAGTTTCAGACTAAGACGAGTCACGAGCAGCTTCACGGTCTAATGCACGATCTCAGTCTGCAGTAGCTGCGTTGCAGCATGTCATTTGAAGGCTGACTTTGAATTGCTAACATACTGCGGATGTGGTTGTCGGCACAGTGCATCATGTCAGCTGCGTGGATAAACTGGTATCCGGAGCCTTTCATGCACAGCTCAATCTCGGAATAGCCCAGCACGATCTTCCCCCTGGAAACAACAAATGGTGGAGTTATGGCCAGAGGAATAAAATTCAGTTAGCGGTAAAGCTGACTCCACCGTGACTGAGGATGGTGTTCTGAGACTTTAAGTACTTTAAGAGCAAATATATGAAGAATATAAAAAACACACCAGCCCAGATAATTTGCTGTACCTGCTATCGATCCCTGTGGGGGTGAAGTCCAGCTTGTGCTTGGTTTGAAACAGGAGCATTTTAGCTCTGATCTCCACGATGGACGGAGGCTGCACGGGCATGGCGATGGCGAACAGGGCCAGCTGAGGTCTGTGACATGCCCCGTTGTCCCTCAGCAGACTCTGGCCGTGGAGGTACTTCAGTCGCCCCTGGAACTTGAGAGCCTGGTTAACACAAGGAAATGAGATGTATTTTTTCTTTTTTTTCTGAGCTGACCTTTAACCTTCAACCTTTAAACTAACCAGAAAGCCCGAGGAATTGTCCAGCAGGCAGCGGAAGCGACACACGAAGCTGCGCTCCAGGAAGGTAGAGTTCTCCGGCGGGAGGTGCTCCGGATTGTGCATGACTGTATTACCACAACTCTGCAAGACTGAGAAGGCAGGTGAAGCTGTTACTGCACGACAGAAGAGTCTGATGTGAAGCTCTGATCTACGCCATAACAGCAGAGTGACTCTGTAAACAGGAGCCAGGTCAGGCAGCGCATCAGGGTTTGTGCAGAATTGTTGCATGCATTGAAATTGTACTTGTGAAACCTTGTGATAGACAGGGTACATCCTGCCGCCTGTCCTATAACAGCTGGGACGAGCTCCAGCCCCACTTCAGCATGGATGGATCAATGACAGGGACGGCTGGAGGCCACGTGCTCATACGTGGTCATACGTGGTCATACGTGTGTCATTGGCCATAATTTGTACTTCAGGCACTCAAATGTTGTATAAAGCCAAACAAAAATAATACTGGGTCACACTGTGAGACGATTCCTTCCAATCAGAATCAACACTACTGAAGTGTATCTGTAATGGTATACGGCCTCAGTGCACATGTGTAACATGCACATCTGTCAAGGCACAACATACTTAGTGAATATAACACTAAATACACACACACACGTGTTTGGATTTAACAGGAAGCCAGTACAGGAGAAACCTGACCTGCTCCCTTTCTGTCAGGACTCCTGCTGCAGCATTTTGGATGAACTGGAGGCTTTTCAGGGAGTTTTTACTTCCTGATAATAATGAATTACAATAGAAGAAGTAATAAATGCATGAATTAGCTTGGATGTTTCTGATTATCTGTTTGAAAATGCTACACCGCTTTATTCTGAAGTTATCACATTCACAAGATTTTCAGAAATCTTGACCTCTGACCTTGAGGTCACAGGAATTCAAACTCGTCCCAGATGTTTAGCAGCTACACCTGTGGTATCTGTTTGAAACTTGCACGCTGCCTCGTTCCTGAGTTATTGCATCACTAACTTGGGTTCCACACCATCCACACCACCCGTGGGAGACGACAGCAGTGATACCTGATTGGCCTTTTACGACGGAGAGGTAAAAAGGTTATCTGATAGGATGTTTGGAGCAAAGATGTTGATGCATGTACACGTTTGCTTGAAAAGCACTCACCATCCTTGTCGGCTGCAGCGGGTGGGTTCAGAGCAAAGTGCAGCTGCTCTCTGAACGTGCTGCGATCATCAGTGTGGATGAGATCAAACACACTCTGATGCACCACGTCTGACTGTTGGCAGAGGAGCACAGCGTCGGTCAGTCAAGCTGCACAGTTTAAATTTGGCTTATAAAACATGTGAACAAGGCATAAACACAATGGATGTCACCATCTGTACAGAGTAGGACTGTAATTCACATGCTTGGATTTATAAATGTTCCAAAGAGATTCAAAAATATTATTTTCACATGATTATTTTATTGTATACTGATGAACTCTAATATTGAATGAAGCATTTCTTTGAACTCGATGTGCTGTTCTCTTGGCTCGGCCTCCTTCAGCACTGCTCCAACAGTGAAACCTCACAGGATGGAGGTGGATACTAACTTCATCCACTGACGTCTGAAACTTCTGGCTGCTTCCTTTAGGGGTCGCCACAGCCTCGTCTGCCTCCCTGTCCTCAATATTCAGCATTCCCTGCTTGGTGCAGCCACTATTCCTGCCCTGCACACCTGAACCATCTCAGCCTTGACCTGGACTTGTCTGCTGTCCAGGATGCTGTCCATCCCGCTCCCTGTAAACCTTGTAAATCATCAACTGTTGCTGCTATCCTTCAGTGTGCCTGTAATCTCTTCTGTTGTTTTGGGTGGTGGACCCTCGATAACTAGACTCATCCAACGTTACTACCACTGCTCCTCGCATCTTTAATCAAACACAACATTTAAAGTAGGAGGTGTTTGTGTGACTTCTGCATTTTAAAGTGCAAGTTCACACTCAGACCAACTTATCCAAACACCAAAGTCATAAAATAAAATAATCCAAACCCCTCAGTCTGTGTTCTCCTTTGTCTCCACACGCCGTCAGCAGCAGCACATGAACACAGCCTCCACATACTGATTTGTCTCAGTTATCCATGGCAGTGTGCGGCTTAATGCTGGGCTCACACTGTGCGATTTTTGGCCCATTTTGAGCCGATTTTTGAGTCGTGCGACCGTTTTGGCGATCGGCCCGATTTTGGCCTTCATCGTGCGTCGTGCATCGTGTAGTATACGTGGGGTAACGAGACGCGATTAACACCTCACGACCAGCTCCCGATCATCAATCGCTTGGTCGTGAGGGTGTCACCGCAGTTTGTCACACTGCGCACGCGCAAACACAAATGTCAGCGAAAAAGACGGAGCAGCACGGCAGTGCAGCGTGTGATCTGGACACAAGCGATGGAGGCACAACCTGTAGAACCATCCGAGCCTTTTCGATGTGGCCTCACAAAATGATCACTCACAAAACAGCTACACACTGACAGCGGTCTGTTCTCAAACCACTCAGTCAAACGGTTTTATTTTTAACATCACAAAGAAATTTGTAAAGAAGCTTTCCTGCAAATATACAAAATCCATTTACCTCCTTCCTGAGAACTTTTAATCTCTTCATGAATGAAATCATCTTTGAAAACAGTATTTTGTATTTACGGGTTATTTAATATTCAAATGTGTTTGATGATGTGAAACAACTACTTTTTAATGGCACTGTGTGTGTGTGTGTGTGTGTGTGTGTGTGTGTGTGTGTGTGTGTGTGTGTGTGTGTGTGTGTGCAGTGACTCACCTGGTGGAAGCCCAGGTAGTCCTTGATTGTGGGGGAGGCGTAGAACACTAACCCAGCTGACGTGACCACCATGACGAACCCATTCAGAGCCTGTACACACAACACAGTCGCTGATGACACAAACATCCTGCACAAGTTCAGAACATTCACTGTGTTCTTCAGCTAAATCTCTCAGCACATCGTACACACACTGTCACGCTGTGCAGCAGTATCTTTGTGTGAGGCTGGAATATGGGCTCACAATGTGGTCATAAATATTTTGTACTTGTAAAAAAGATTTGTGTGTGGACTTGTAACTTGTAACCCTGCAAGTTACAAGTTACAAGTACGAATTTTGACCCTATTTTTCTTCCTTTCATCTGATTGGCCAATGTCATGTCAATCACAAATGTAACTATCCAATCAGAGAACAGATGGGTTTGGCTGTCGGAGGGGCGCTTTTTTTGAACTGAAAAATAGGGTCAAAATTCGTACTTGTAACTTGTAACTTGCAGGGTTACAAGTTACAAGTCCACATACAAATCTTTTTTACACACAAATCTTTTTTACAAGTACAAAACCGATTTACAAGTACAAAATATTTATGACCACATTTTGAGCCCATACATCTGTTCTCTGATTGGATAGTTACATTTGTGATTGACATGACATTGGCCAATCAGATGAAAGGAAGAAAAACAGGGTCAAAATTCGTAGTTGTAACTTGAAACCTGAGTGCAGAGTTTCACACATATTCTTTGGCTCCACACACAAATTCTTTTTACACACACAAAACTGATTTACAAGTACAATTTGAGCCCATACTGGGAGAGTCTCATGTTGTGGGTTTTGTTTTGAATGCATCACAGAGCACAACGTTGTGTCGTTTCAACCTCTACAGTTTGCTCTACCAGATCTGCTGAAGTCGTGTTTGGGCCTTTTCAATAAGCTGACATGAATGTTAGCCTGCTGTTATTCCACATTACCTGGATTATATCAATATTCACACTATACAAAGATTAGCAGCATCACAGTGATGCATGTGTTTTACATGTCGTCACACTGATTTGTGTTTGTGTGTGGACTGAAGTCTACGTTTGTGAGTTCTCAGAAGTTCACAGGAGTTTATGCTTGTGGATCATACTCTAACATCTGGATGCTTTTGGAGAAAATCTCTATCCACGTCTTCTGTAAAAGACAAAGTGCTAATAAACACTGGTTTCTATCAGGAAGCACAAAGCGTAACACGTTTTGGCACGTTCACCTGTCATAACGTCCTCATGACTGGACAGACGTGGATTAGCTCCACACAAAACACAACTATGACACAAACAAACAGAGGCTGAGTGTGTTTGTGCACCTGCCAGCGGCTCACCGATCACTCAGGACCAACACTGTTACTGTGCTCGTCTGTCAGCGTCATGACTCTGGCTACAGAGCTGTTTATCTGAACCAGACTCACATGCTGCTCTGTAACACCACACGGGGTCGTCTAAAAAAAATTCACCTTCATTTGTGATAAAGTTATCAAAGCAGTTTTGTTGATTCTACGTGTGCACTGAAATGAAAATGATTCTAGCTTCAAAATTAAATGAAAAAACAAAAAACTGCTCAAGGTTTAAAGTTGGCATTACGTAGTAAAACTGGCATGCAGAGGGACGTTCATAATGAAAGCTCCTGAGTCTTACCTGGAGCAGCAGGTCGCCCTCAGAGAGGGCTGTAGCGTCCATGTTGTTGTGCCCGTTCAGCCCAGGAAACATCACGCTGCTTTTGCTGTTCTTCATGGTGGCTGCATCACAAAACATTGGCAAAGAACCGAGGGAAACAGGAATCAGCTGACCATCAACAGCACGACCAGTGACTTAATGCATTCATTTGAGCTGCTGTAAAAACCACGGCAGCAGCAGAGCTAGTTCGGACGACCATTTCCAGGTAGAGAAACTTGGCAATGTGTCCGTTGTGTTTTTGTGACATTAGGAGTGTGTGCGTGGCGCATGCATTGCAAACAGATAAACCAAAGTGAATCTGAACATGTCGTATCATGTTCAGATTCAGAGAAGTTCTCTTATTGTTCAATGAAATTTAAACATGTGCAGCTAAGCTTCCAATAGCTGATTGTGATGCAAGCTTTAAGCTATATCATGCTAATAATGTATGCAATTAAAAGTTCAAGTTGGTTCCACTCTGCATCATGAAACTAGACTCTTATACTACATTAACAGGCTAATGGTGACCTGTGGAGCCTGTCCTGGGTGTCACATCATGCTTTTGCAGCAGAAAAGGCAAAGCCACATTTTTGGCTTTAGCAGAGGTCCAGTTGCTGGTTTCTCTGCCAGAAAATCGGTTTTCCCATCACTGGAAAGCTGATCTGGCAGGCTGCATATCCACACACACAGACACATTTATGCATCTGCCTGGGGGACTTTTAGCAGGCAACAGCTACACTAATGCTTCCCTTTATCTGGACAGCCACTGCAGGATACGGCCTCTCTCACTCTGGTCGTCCAGTCCTGCTGCACAGATCTTTTGATGAGAGAAGCGGCCCTTGAGCGCCACCCCGTCGCCTCACGTGGACTCACGTAGCACATACACAAACACTCTGACCTGCACAGCCTGACTTTTACACAAAGCTCAAGACCTGACATGTAATGAAAGCCACACACACAACCGCTGCTAGCAGAAAATGTGAGTCTCACGTGTGGCTGTAGAAGCTATCAGACAGACAATCATGCTAACTGTATTAGAAATAAACAGACATAATTCATTTGTGCTTCTTCAGCCAAACATATACACAAACAGCACACTGTTGTCCAAATGTGGACCAGCCACCACATTCCTCCAACACTTTTTTCCTCCTAATTCAGTGTTTGCGTGAGTAAGTAGGCCTCTTTGTGGCGTCTGTTTGTTTTCATTCGAGCTGTGTGAACTCTGCGTTGGGTTCTCGTGTTTCCATCGCTAACAGCTCAACAGCTCATGGCACTGTGGAGCGTCCTGACAGCCCTGTGAGGTTGTGCAACAAGCATGTCTATAGATGCTTGACCACGTCTTAGGAAACACTTCTGAGGGGGCAGTGAAAGAAGAGAAACACAGATTAACATTAACATGCATGTACAGTCTGCACGTGTACAGCCACCTTGAGACTGTGCAGATATCTAACAGTCAGAGGTGCCCTGCAGTCGTGAGCAGTCTACGGTTTCTCAGCCTTCCTCTGAGCCCAGGCACAAAGGCAGCTGCAGGGCAGTGACAGGAGTTCTTTCACGCTGCCGGTGCTTCCACTGAAACCCTGAGAGCTCTTTGGACAGGTAACCTCAGCTTGCTCATTATACTTTAGCACTGGCCCTGGGCCATCGGGCTTTTGCTTAGACTGAACCCTGTGACCTGTGACGCGAGTGCACGTTTGAAATGTACTAAGCTGAATGATCACAGTATAGCTTTGCATTCTGAGCTGTAAAACCAAATGAAACGAGTGCTCTCTGTGGCGTCAGCTCCAGTTAGAAACAACAAACCAGCAACTGGCCCGAGCGAACCAGAAGGATCCGTCCTGCAGCTTCCCAAATAACACTGACTGTTATGTCCGTGACTCCGCCTTACTGCGAAAACCAAGACAGCACCAAGACAGAGCGAATGATAAACCATTTTATGGCTCTTCTTGTTTTCGCAGGCTACAGTGTAACGTGACACCATGACAGCGCCTGTTTCAACATCAAACTGCAGCTTCCTGTTTAACTAAACAGACTGGCTAAGGTCCACTGTACCTCTGATGGAAGATCCATGTCTGCCGTTCAGGGATGTGCTAGCCTTTCATGCCTTTGCTCCGTGTGGTAATTAAATAACTATGAAGTCTGAATATTCAGGACACAGAACACCTACATCAGTGAACAGTGACAGCTCTGGAAAGAACAGCAAAGAAAAGGCACTAAAATAAGCCAATAAGACTAAATAAACAACTGAATTGGATTGTTGAGCATGTAACGTGTACTTGAGAGTAACAGCATGAAGTGGAGGCACAGTGAGGCTAAGGGGAGAAAAGGGAAATGCAGTCACAGTTGGAGGTCTGCCAAACTCAGAGTAGTAGTATAAAGCATGCCAGCAATGCATATGGGAATATTATCTAGATTTGAAAACATTTAGTTCCAGTAGATCCTGTACAGAGATCTCTGTTCTCACGCAGATGTGCAGGAAAGGGCAGAGCTCGCTGCGAGGAAGCCAATTAGCTGGATCACTTGGTCCAAAGGTTCATCCTCCCATCACGCCTTCGATCAGTGCACCCATTTACCTCCCTGATTTTAGGGGGAACACCTGGCCTCTATCGCTCAGTATCAGACTTCAGTGTGATCCCAAAAATGAAGCTTTGGGTGGAAACAGGTTTGCTGAGCGCACTCACAGTTTAGAGTAAATTGTGGGATGTGCTAAATACCATCACGCCGCCATGAAGTTATGCAAATGTCACCATTTTCAGACCTGATAAAGTACAAACAGTAAAAATGTAAGAAGTGGAGAGCTTTGAATCTTCAATCAGCTGTTTGGGTTTATTAAAAATGCTTCACCCCAGCCAGGTGTTTGTGCTGACGGGTGCGTAACGCTTTCTTTAATACCTCAAACCACACAGAGAGAAAACAACCCTGAACATCTATAAACGAGGTACTCCACACTCAAATGACACAAATGAAATCAAACCCAACACCAGACTTAACAAAAGCGATATAGTGAAACAACAACAGCTCAGGATAGCCGGTGTAAGAATCTGGGGCCTCAGCTGTGCTGAGGTGTTCGTCAGCTCCACGATGCACTTTGGCCACAGCGCTCAAAACAGGGTTCACCACCATCACAAGGTCCCACAGCTGCAGTCTGGACGCTCCTTCTGCCACTTTGCACGGGTTTTAAGAGCAGAAGGGTTCACTTTCTTGGGGTAACTTTGCTAGGACGTCCACTCGTGGGAGAAACTGTCTCCAGAGTTCAGAAAACATAACACAACAGGACATTATGTTGACTGTGCCAGGTGTTTCCACCTCATTAAGTGCAATGAATCAACAGTTTGAGGCAACACAGCAACAGCAAATCAGATTGAAGCAGTTGGATGCTGCTAGAAGATAAATGCTTCAAGTATGGACACATGTTATGATCATTATGACCTCTGAAAGCTAACTGACGTTTACATTCTTGGCAGATTTGAATCACAGTGCTTAAATAAATGTAATAACACATGTTCTATGTTTCTGGTGTCCATCCAAACTCTGAGTGGGACAACAGCCGATGCTGGGGGAGGACATAAATAAGCAAATGTCCTCACAGAAAGCCTTGGTGAGCTCAGGCTGACCAGCAGAGACTCTTGTGGGTATGAAGAGAGATGTAGCGCTGCGCTCTGAAGAAGAGGACAAACCTTCAGAGAATGGAAAAGATGGAAACTGCTCTGCCAGAGCTGAACGAAGCACGGCCACAGACTTCCTCCTAATGAGCCCACCAGGACTGAGACCAGACCGGTCTCCTCAAAACTGATTCTCTCGTCTTCCCACGTCGTTCCTGCTGTTGCAGTCACGTGTACAGGTGTGTGTTTACATGGTTAAGACATCACAAATACCAGATGACATCACATTAAAGTGCACCACCTCAACTACGATTGCTAACAGGCCTGGATGTTTTCAATCAACTTGGAAACTGCATTTTTCTCGGTTTTCTACCAGCACAAATATGCAGCGAGCAGCACAAATATGCTCGCTGCATATTTGTGCTGCTCGCTGCTGCTGCATATTTGTCAGCAGCAGCGAGCCACAAGCCTTCCAAAACATCGAGCCCTGCTTCACGAAGTCACGCTATGAGGCCGGGGGCCCAGCTTGTTCAGGGAGATCTGCAATCACCAGGCAGCCTGATAATGTTTCATGATCATGTCATGGAAACGGCCCCTAAAACTGCCTGTTTCTTTTTCCTCTAGGCCCTTTTCTTTGAGCCAGTGTTTTACTTTGGTTTTACAGGATCCGTATCTTAAATCCTCGGCATGTCACCACTTGAACGCTCGGGCTCCGCGCTCATATTTTGACCAGGACAGTCCCCCTTGATGACCAGAAAAAACTGCTGCTGACTGAAAAATCTCTAAGGTCAAAACTCATGCAGGAGTCTTGGTTTCAAAGAGTAACACGTTTGAGTTTTCTTTCATGATGCAACCCAACACTTCTTCACACAGACCTTAACTCTGAACTACGAGCTGTATACTCAGCACAACATCTGCCAGCGATGAAGAGCTCTGCATTCCTCTCAGATGTTGATCTGAGTCAGGTATCGACTCCGATCAACATCTGCATCAAACTGAAATCAAAATCAAACTGTGGAATACACCAGGCACAAACACACGCACACGCAGGTATGTACTGCCAAATTCCACATTTACTTGTTTGTTTACACAGCTGACTCAGTCGCACAGCCTGACAGCTCACGAGCCCAGCTGATCTCTCGCCGCTCCTCCCCGTCTCATTATAAACACAGCGGAGGGAGACCATCATTAGTACATAAACACCATCAGCTGTTCTTACCGGCCTCGCAGCGCCGCCCTGTTGAGCCTTCTGCTCCACTCCTCCCCGGCAGCTGCGCCCGGGGCCACGCCTCCGCCACACACCCCCACCGCCCGTTCGAGGCCGGGGAGCCGTCCGGCCGAGCCAACTCCCTCCCTCGCGAGCGAGAGAGGAAATCGGCCACCGCCATCTGTGCCCCCGGCCTATGGATCACCTTGAACTTAAAGGGCTGCAACGCCAGATACCACCGGGTGATCCGGGCGTTGGCATCCTTCATGCGGTGGAGCCACTGCAGCGGGGCGTGGTCCGAACAGAGGGTGAATGAGCGTCCCAGGAGGTAATAGCGCAGGGAGCCGACCGCCCACCGGATGGCCAGGCACTCCTTCTCCACGGTGCTGTACCGGCGCTCGCGCTCCGCTAGCTTCCGGCTGATGTACAGGACAGGGCGGTCAGCTCCCCTCACCTGCTGAGACAAAACGGCTCCCAGCCCTCTGTCCGAGGCGTCAGTCTGCAGAACAAACGGGAGGGAAAAGTTAGGAGTGTGAAGCAGCGGCTCCCCACAGAGAGCGTTTTTCACTCGCACAAACGCCGCCTGGCACGGCCCCGTCCACTGGACCAGCTCCGGGGCACCCTTTCGAGTGAGATCGGTCAGGGGGCTGGTTAGCTGCGCAAACCCCGGCACGAAGCGACGATAGTAACCCGCCAACCCCAAGAACCGTCTCACCTCCTTTTTCGTCCTGGGGCGCGGGCAGGATGCGATAGCCGCCGTCTTCTCCACTTGTGGACGCACCTGCCCGCCCCCCAGGTGGTACCCCAGATACTGCACCTCCCTCCGTCCAACCGCGCACTTCTTCGGATTGGCCGTGAGCCCCGCCCCCCTCAGGGACTCCAGGACCGCGGCCACCCGCAGCACATGCTCCGCCCAGGTGCCGCTGTGGATGATCACGTCATCCAGGTAGGCGGCAGCATACGCCGCGTGCGGACGCAGTACCCGGTCCATGAGACGCTGGAAAGTGGCCGGGGCCCCGAACAGGCCGAATGGGAGTGTCACGAACTGGTACAAACCGTACGGAGTGGAGAAGGCCGTTTTCTCCCTGGCCTCGGCAGACAAGGGAATCTGCCAGTAGCCCTTGGTTAAGTCCAGCGTCGTGAAAAAGCGGGCCGTGCCCAGCCGATCCAGGAGCTCGTCGACCCGAGACATGGAGTAGGCATCAAAGCGTGACACTTCGTTCACCCTGCGATAGTCGACACAGAACCGTATAGACCCATCCTTCTTCGCCACCAGAACGATGGGGCTACACCAGGCGCTGTGCGACTCTTCTATTACTCCCATCCTCAGCATTTCCGCCAATTCCCTCTGCACGATTTTTCGCTTATGCTCCGGGAGCCTGTAGGGCCGTGAACGCACCGTCACGCCGGGCTGCGTCACGAAATGGTGCTCGATGAGGGACGTCCGGCCGGGCAGGGGGGAGAACACGTCCGCAAAGCGCTGTTGCAACGCGACAACGTCCACTCTCTGGGCCTGTGTGAGATGGTCATCACAAGGGAGGGAGGCGGGAATGATAGAATTTGGCACCTCAGGCCCCAACTCATCTCTCTCCTTAACCAGGCTTACCAGAGAAGCGGTTTCAACCTCTCTCCACGCTTTAAGGAGATTGAGGTGATAAATCTGCGCGGCTCCTCCCCTGTCCAACCGAGCGACCTCATAGTCCACGTCCCCGACACGCCGTGTGACCACAAAGGGACCTTGCCACTTGGCAAGCAACTTCGAGCTGGAAGAAGGGAGTAACACAAGCACTTTATCTCCCGGTGAAAATTGCCTGAGTCTAGCCCCTCTGTCGTACAGGCGCTGCTGACGCTGTTGAGCCTGGAGCAAATTCTCCCGTGACAACCTCCCCAAAGTGTGGAGTTTTGCTCTCAGGTCCAACACGTACTGTATCTCATTTTTGGCGGGGCTCGGACCGTCCTCCCAGCTTTCTTTAATCAGGTCGAGCACCCCACGTGGCCTCCTGCCGAACAGCAGTTCAAAGGGAGAAAATTCCGTGGAGGCCTGGGGCACCTCCCGCACTGCGAATAACAGAGGGTCTAGCCAGTGATCCCAATTGCGTTCATCCTCATTAATGAACTTACGAATCATGGACTTTAAAGTCTTATTCAGCCGCTCCACCAGCCCGTCAGTCTGAGGGTGGTAGACGCTGGTCCGAATAGATTTAATGCCCAGTAATTCGTACAGTTCCTGCAGTGTACGAGACATAAACGACGTGCCCTGGTCAGTCAGTATCTCTTTCGGGATTCCGACTCGGGAGATGACCTGAAACAGTGCCTGCGCCACACTCTTAGCTGAGATGGTGCGCAGCGGAACTGCTTCCGGGTACCGCGTTGCGTAATCCACCAGGACTAACACAAAGCGGTAACCGCGTGCACTCCGGTGAAACGGCCCGATGAGGTCCATGCCGATGCGCTCAAACGGGACCTCAATGAGGGGGAGAGGGCGCAGAGGCGCTCTCGGTATGGCCGGTTGATTAACAAGTTGGCAGTCCGGGCAGGACGCGCACCAGCGGCGCACATCCGCTCGGATGCCAGGCCAATAAAATCGGGCCGTTATTCGCTCCAGAGTTTTCTCGTATCCCATATGCCCTGCCATGGGGTCATAATGAGCCACCTGGAAAATCGTTTCCCGGCGGCCCTGCGGCACCAACAACTGGGTGTGTGTTTCCTCAGTCTGAGTGTCACGACTCACTCGATATAATCGGTCATTTAATAAGATGAAACGTGGGTAGGTCTGCGCGGCCTCAGGGCGCACCACGTGACCATCAATAGCCATCACTTGGTCAAAGGCTGAGCGTAGGGTGCCGTCACGAGACTGCTCCAGTGGGAAATCACCCATGGGGGACACTTCCCCCCCGGAGTCGGTGTCGGACGACCCCGCATCACCGCTGAATGCCGCGCACATGCTACACCCCGCTTCCGGTCGTGATCGCACCCCCGCGTACTGCCCCAGTAGCTGATGAAACCCCGGCCAATTGGTACCCAGAATCAGGGGGTGCGACAGGCGAGGGCTAACCGCCGCCGTTACCCTATGTGTATGGCCCTTGTATTTTAGCAGCAGCGGCACTATGGGGTACCGGTGCACATCACCATGAACACACCTCACCTCCACCCACTCGGCCTCCAATAATGCCCCGGGGCGAACCAAGCCTTGGTGCACGAGGGTCTGTGTGCAGCCCGTGTCCACCAACGCTTGGCGTATACCCCCTCGAGTCCTTACCGGAATACTGTATGTCCCTCCTGGACCGGGGGAGGGTGCTGGGGCGCCAGCAACGCGGAACACCTGCCCCACTTCCATAAGCGGACAATCCCTCCTCAGGTGTCCCGGCTGCCCACACTTCCAACACTCCGGCCCCGGCGTTTGTGCTGCCCTCCGTGGCTCGGGGGCGGCTCCACTCGGCTCGGTTCCCCTGGACGGCACCATTGCCGCGAAAGGGTTAGTGGGGCTCAGCGCCGGCAGCCGCTCTGCCTGCCCTGGTGCCGGCACACGGCGCCTCGGGGCCGGCACTGGGGCCTGTTTGTTCGGCCTCCGTCCGGCGTCCCCGGACTCCCTTGCTCCAGCGGCAAGGTGGTCCTCCGCCAGCGTCACCGCTACCTCCAAGCTTGCGGGCCGGTGGCACCGGACCCATCTCGCCGTCTCCGCTGGCAATCCCTCCGTGAACTGCTCCAGCACCACCTTGTCCACCAGCTTCGTCTCGCCCTCCGATGTTCCCGGCTGCAGCCAGCGCACCGCCGCGTCGCGCAGCTGTCGGGCCCAGGCGAATGGTCGGTCCGATGTAGCCAGCCGACAGGCCCGGAACCGCCGGCGATGGTCTTCGGCGGTGAGCCCCAGCCTGTCCACCACCGCCCGGCTCACATCCGGGAAGCTGCTCCTGGACGCCGGAGGCAGACTCAGGGCCGCTGTTTGTGCTTCCCCAGACAGCAGGGGGAGCAGCCGCGGAGCCCACTCCTCCCGCGGCCATTGGCACGCCTCCGCCGTGGCACGGAAGGTCTCCAGAAAAATCTGTGGGTCGTCCCCGTCCCCCATCCGGGGCACCGTCACCGACAGTGGCGAGGGCTTCGGCGTGGCAGCGGCCCCGACCAGCCGCTCCAGAACTTGTGTCTGTCGGTCCGTCTGCTCCCGCAGCGCGGCCAGGTGGGCACGCTGGTCGGCCGCCTGATCTCGGCTCATCGCCGCCATCTCCGCCAGCATCTGCGCCAAGAATTGCAGGGGCTGGGCGGGTGGCGCGGTCTGTGGGTCGGACATTTCCCCACCGGCACTTTCCTGGGTTTCGGCACCACTTGTGGAATACACCAGGCACAAACACACGCACACGCAGGTATGTACTGCCAAATTCCACATTTATTTGTTTGTTTACACAGCTGACTCAGTCGCACAGCCTGACAGCTCACGAGCCCAGCTGATCTCTCGCCGCTCCTCCCCGTCTCACTATAAACACAGCGGAGGGAGACCATCATTAGTACATAAACACCATCAGCTGTTCTTACCGGCCTCGCAGCGCCGCCCTGTTGAGCCTTCTGCTCCACTCCTCCCCGGCAGCTGCGCCCGGGGCCACGCCTCCGCCACACAAACATCAAAGCTCCTTCACGTGATCAGGGCTGTCTGCAGACACCTCAATGCATTTTGCCACAGCAATATAAAGAAACGCACAAACACTCTTAGAACATGCAGTGAATGCACTGTTTGTAGTCTCAGTATAAACATGCCACAGTCACTTCCAGCTGCACCATGCAAGAACCGCATTAGCTGCTCAAATGGATGCTTTTCAGAACGACTCAGATTTACCGCTCAATGATTGAATAATAAACCATACAACACAGCAATCCGTGCTTTTGGCCTCATGATAATAAAATAGTTCAATGTAAGCTTCATATGGACTTTTCTATTACAGGAGTAGCTGCAGCAAAAGCAGGATATTCTGTGTTTGTGGCTGAAACACATTAAAGTCCGTGGATTCAACGCCTTGTTTGGAGATATAACTGTTGACTTGAATAAATGCTGCGGCGCCTGACGGTCTAATCTGATGTTTCCCCGACAAACATCTTTTTTGGCTACAATGTGAACAGCAGCATTTTAAAGCAGCAGCATGGAGCAGTGACCTCATGCTGTAGTACTTAAGCATTTTGCCTTACATGAAAAAGATCTGAGACCGGAACGAAACACAAGCCCACCCTCAGAGGGTCGAGCCAGTGTGCTGGTCCTAAACAAACATCAACAGGAGGCTTCGATTCAGACTGATCTATTTCAATGTTAGTTTTAGAGAAGAAGAAGAAAGTTGTACGGTAAAATCTGAAGTCCTCAAACTCTTGATCGTCTTAGTGCTTAGCTAACTGTGAATGCACTGGGAAAGTCTCCTACAGACACGGGAGCCTGTCTCACCTGTACAGACAGAAAGGTGGAAGAGGAATGCCAGCGCTCATGTGATAACATGTAATATCCATTCACACTGCAAACAGCTGGGCTGACAACAAGCACGCACACTTTTCACACACTGTCTGTTTAAAGTTGCACAGCATTCATAATTTCACTTGGTTTCAAAGATGTCTGTTACTGATAAAATCCGTCTTTGGAATTCACTTTGTGCATTTTTACCTCTACTTCTGTACGACTCCTGAACCAAGAGACGCAGACACCTGGAGATAAGACACTTCATGTCTATTGTTAGAGACAGCAACTTACTCAGCAGTCTGTCAGGAAACAACTCGGCTAAAACGTCTGTCGTACTTAAAGACAGGGATCCTCTGCAGCTGTGTACGACTCACATGTCATTGACTTTCTTCTGACTCATCAGCTTTTCAAAGCCTGCACGTTTAATTAAGGTGCAGCAACTCTTAAAAAGCATTTGAGAAATATTTGAGGCTGTTGTGGGTGTTGCTCGGAGGCAAGGTGGGGTCAGGTTAGCGGCAGTGAGGATGTGCCGTTTCCTAAAACTGGATTCCTGCGTGCTTCTCATTCCTGCCTCAGCTGTCAGATGTAGTTCAGTCACTTCCAGTGCTGGCTTCACTGCGCCCAGTTATCAAGCTTTGTCTACCTTCACTCCCACCTTAGTCTACATTACCTCATTCATACAAGTGTTTGCTTGTATTCATTATCAGTATTTTGGACTTTTGTGTCATTATTACGGTTGAATTAAAAACTCTAGCCTCTATACTGATTTATCTCTCATATATACCTTTCACTGCATCCACTGTTTCATGCCTACTGAGTCCTACACGTCCCCCTGTTGGACTGACAGGGTTCTAGTGACACAGTGCACCTACATCTGCAGGGAGCTGCAGACAGCCTATCTGCAGAGAGCATCTGCTGCCAAACGGAGGCAGTGTCCAAAGTATGTGGTCGAACCGGTCTGTGGGCTGCTCTTCCTCGTGCTGTTGTTGGTCTCTGAGAGCCACAGAGAACAACTAAATCATATCATGCAAAGAACAGAAGGGAAACTGAGTGTTAAAGACAATGTAAAGTGTGCACTGCAGCCACTGCAGCTGCATTTCATACTGCACTCTTTATCTTTGATGCCTCTTGCATTTCTCCTGATGCTAAGCTTCTTCTCTGTTCAGGTCGGCTTGTCAACCAGCCAGCGTCTGCTCAGTGCAAGGTCGAGGTATGCGCTGTTGGCTTTGTGTGGTTAAACACATTTCTCAACCACAGTATTACTCAACACAAGAGTCGGTAAGACCAGACATATTATCGTTTACTCTGTGGTACAAAGAGCAGGCTGTCATGTGTTTGTGGCAGCGAATGTGGAGGTCAGAGTGGGCTTATCATCATTTCATTTCACCACACAGCACTGACATTTCAACAAATCTTTGGATATGCACTTGTGGCTGGTCTTTACCTTTGAAGAAGCTCTTAACCCTCAGATATCCCACGCTGAGACGGAGGACTGACAGCTTGTCCAGGCGAGAGCGCACCTCCTCAGGAAACGGCAGCAGGTCCATCAGCCTGTCAAGCTCCCCGTTCAGCCGATCCCGGTGGCGCTTTGACGGGTTGGATTTAACCACTGCATTGCCCTCACTGACCTTCTTTCTGAGGAATTACAAGAAAAAAATCTGGTTAGTGATTTCATGGCAAAATATGAATGAGCCTGGCTAACCGGGGTGCAGCACGGCACATGGATGCACTGAGTCAGCCGTGCATCAGAGCTGCATGTGTTACTAAACCGTGACGAGACAAACTCAGAGCGAGAAATCCAACTCTGATGCTAACATGACACCAGAGGAACATATCTATTGTTCTAAACACCAGAACAAAGCAGACTGGCTGTTTTTTCCCAAGGATAAATAGTACAGACAGCAGTTTACCAGCTACACATGTTTCTTTTCTTTTCCAACTATTTATTTATAAGTGACTTATGTATGTATGTATGTATGTATATATTGTACTATTCTTAGTTAGCGTATTGTCTGTCTTGTCTTAATGTTGGTTTAAAATGGAGCACTGTAACAAAAAATAATTTCCCCCAGGGATCAATAAAGTATTCTGATTCTGATTACACAACACACGTTTCCACAAGTCATTCGATCAGGAGGAAGACCAGTTTTTAACCACGACACCCGCGGACATCTGTTTGACCACCCATGCTCAAATGCAAAGGGGGAACTCATGAGGCTCACTGGAGATACATGTCATTACTCACAAATCACAAACACATGCTGAACTGGGAGGAAGACCAAGTGTCAGTGAAAGTGAGCGATCAGCACTTTTATCATTCCTTCAGTGAACACCTGCAAACTCACCGCACGAGGAGAAATACCGCCAAATGTTCAGAAAACAACCACCTGCTTAAGTCTACACGGCAGCTCACTCGTGCCAGGATCACCAGATGGAGCAAAAGCGTGAGAAGTCTCAGGAATGACAATCCTGCAGTTCAGACAGTAAACATGAAACCAAATTTGTGACAGATGCTGTTTCAGGTTTCAGCAGCGTAAGCCCAACATGGCCTACGTCACGAAACTACGAGTTATAGTCAGTCATGAATGCTACAAAGCTTTTGCTTTATTTATGTGGAAATGATCAAAGACCCTACTCTTATATTTTGTCTTCTTCTACAACACTTTAAACTTGTAACATCCAGAATTAAGATTTTAGATCGTTATATATGTTCACTATTTAAAAACAGCTGTATAATCTCTACATACATGTTTATGTCAGAAAATAAATAACAGCTGAATATCCAGTAATAAAACAGAAACTGTCAGCTTGACAGAAACAATCACTTGATTTATGTTGTGACCATTGAAGCACACACTGACTGATATGGAAACAAATGATCAGGATGACTTCTTCCATGTTCTCCCTCCTACTTCTGTGCTGAACAATAACCTGGGATTTAACTAACCAATGTATTTTAGAGATTGTTCTAAACGGTCTTTCTTGTGATAAATCACATATTTCAGCCATGGATTAATTCTTATAACTGACACCAGCGTAGTGTCAACTGACCCCCAGCAACTCTAGCCATGAACCATGACTTGATGTGAGTCTGTCTGAAAACCTTAAACTGAGCAGGATTCATTATTAATGAGTAAAAAAATCATGTGTGTGATTGTGTGGATGACTGAATGTAGTGTAAAGTGCTACACAAATGCAGGCCATTTACCATTTTACAAAACTTCCACAATAATATTACGACAGGTTAAACTAGGGTTTGCCTTAAGCTGCATCCACACTCATGGCAACAGACTCATGGCGAGTCACATTTCAGGCTCTGGTTGCCCGGTTTGCTACCAGGTCATGTCTCAATCAGTGGTATTCATTACTCTCATTACTCGTCACTTTTTTCAGCTTCCCGTCCACTTCCTGATGCCGGCAGTTATTCACTTGGAGTTGTGCTGTCTACCAACCGAGGTTATCTCTTCTGCTGATTCAACAGTTTCTACATCTCCTACAGGAAATGGTAAATGTGTTGATTCTTTCTACCCTCCCGGAGCATTCAAAGCACTTTATACATTCATACAAGCACCATTTCTATCTAACAGTCACACTCGGCATTGGAGAGCAGCTTGGGGTTAGTATCTGACCCAAGGATATTTGACTGGATTAGCCAGGGATTTAACCATCAACCTTCCGATTAGCAGATGACCTGCTCTAGCAGCTCTCCCAGTGTATCTTTGCACTGTGGTAGTCATGCGTCCTCCTTTTCTTATTCTTTTCTGTGCTTTATGGTGGATGGCGCCACCAAAAAGGACCAGGATGGAGCGCCAACCAGATAATTACTGTTGCTTTACATTTTTATAATATGTATATTATCGACATATTATTTGTAATTCATTTTGCAGTTACGGTCATTATCCGGTTGTTCAGTCTGACGTCACTAGCCGTGTCTGGGTCTAAACTCCGCTGCAGGTCCATATATCAAACGATCACTGTGGCATTACTGAGAGTTGAAAAACTGTCTAAAGTCTTTCATCTTTAATAAAATGATCAGCGTTCTGCTCTACCAGGTGTAACAATTGAGTTTAACATCCAGGCATCCATGAAAACGGAATTTATGACATTTAACGGAGTTAGAAGTTAGCAGGGAGTTAGCTCGCTAGCTTCTATCTAAATACAATATAGCATGTCCTGACTGCGGGGTTTTGGAAACAAATTAAAACGTACAGCTCTGTTATCACTTCCAGCATAAATGAAGACAGAAAACTAAACAGCAGTGACGTTTGTAGGGTTACTGAAGTTGGGCTAGCTGGTATATAATGATGTGCTACGTGACCGCTAGCGACACAGCTATGTTAGCACAATATAAACAAGCTAACTTTTTTTCCACTCGATAAAAGTTACCGTGAGTGTTCTCGGTGGTCAGGAACAAATGTAATCGCATGGCAGGATGCTGTAAAAGGACCAAACTTCAGCCAGGAGAACAACTGAGATAATCCATCCACAATACGAGGTTAGTCATTCATATACTGCTGCATGGGCTGGGCTGTAGCTACATCCTAAGGTTTTAAAAACTGAGCTTAAATTAATGATTAGCGGTAATAAAAGCCGAGGGAGGTCAACAGTGATCACTGACTGTTTTAGGAGCTTTTTGAGATTAAATAGAAGAAAATGCAAAACATTAAACATGTTAACAATACAAACGCCATATTAAACTACTTTAGGCCCGGAAGCAGGATTCGTCACGTCATCACTTAACGACCGGATACTGTGACACCTCAACATGAAAGAGTTCAATTCATATGAACAGACTCGTCAGGGAACAGCTGTGTCTCTACAGCCGGAGGCTTTTCTTCAAATCTTTTCTTATGAAGTGGAACCGATCAGTAAACTGTGTTAGTCTAATCACATTAAACCACTTGGTTTACCAGTAACATCCCCTTCAACTACTACTGTAGCATATTTAGAGTTTGTGGCTGTCTTTCTCTCTTTACCAAAACTCTGGTTAATGGCAGGTTATTAAATTTCCTCCTGCAGCACTAACTCGACTTACCCGAGCTGTACCTTCCCACAAATGGTGCAAGCCTGACTTCACTCTCAAGAAATGCTAGCACACACAAAAGGCAGCGTTCAGAAGCATTTTTTCCACTTTGCTTTGCCATGGATCACAGGGTTGAAGACATCTGGGGACTCGCTGTATAAAAGGAAGATGTTTTAGCATATCTGTTAGGATTCCTCATCTCAACAGGGCAAAGCAGGGATATGAACCCAGAGTCCTCCGTCTCAGCTGTAAGGCAGCGCTGATGCTCATTTGTCTGCTGTGAACAGGCAGCGCGTCTGCCAGATGCAGAAGGATGACTCGGTGGTGCAAAAGTATGAAACACATGCTGACAAACACAGGTGGCAAAACTGGAAGCAGAAGAGTGTCCTCGACAGAGGAAAAAGAATACTTACACTAAATCCCACGTGTTCTACATACATGTGAAAAAAGACAGAGACATGACAAATGAGTGACAGTGACAATACTGGAGTCAGGACCACGAGAGCTGAAAGAACATGGTTATTCCCATCTGCGGCTGTGCGTTGTGACCTGTCTGTATCCACTGAATCACACGAGGAGATCCCCAGCACAGAAAAGCTCAAACATTAGTGACAACAAGATGTAACATTAAGTCAGAAACAGCATGAAAGGATGAGCTGTGGTAGAGGTGGGTTGCAAAATGGCTTGCAGATGCACAGAAACAGCTTGAGTAGCATGGCCTGCATGAAATAACCATTTAGGTACGTTGGAGGGCATCAGCTGAGATCTGAGGACTGTGTGAGCTAAAGTAGCCTGAATGAACTAGTACTATGCCCGACATCGCTATAAAGAGAAACGATAGAATCAGAGGAAACCTCTTCAGTAATAATTTCATCTTCAGCATTAATCCTGTGTTTAAGTCATAATCAGTGGGAACACTGTGTTTTTGGTGGTGGAAGGAACAGGAGGAGTTTTTGAAGATTAATTATGTGTCAGTTCAAATAGTTTTGCTCCCTGATTGCAAAGTTTTAGGAGAACATTTTAAAAGCTTTTTATAGAAATGTGACATTAACGCACTGAATGTTGGTAGGGATTTGGATGAAAAGTTTCCTCAGGCCAGACCTGTGCAGGAGCTTTAAAAGGCTCCAGGGTGGGACTGCTTTCCCACTTTGAGCCCTCGTCTTTCACTCTGGGAGTAAAGCACGGAGGCAGGCAGCTGCTCTGAAGGCACACGGGACGCAGAAATGACTCTGCAGCTCTCTGACCTGCACCCTGCTGGTTATATTTGATGCACTCCACATTTATTGTGCATATTTTCTGTACACACATTGGTATTTCTGCTGAATGGTAGTGTTGACAGCATACATATTATTTGCACTTTATCTTGTGACACCTCAACATGAAACAGACGTGAGTCATTAGGGAACACTTCTCTGTGTGTGTTTGGTGGCTACATCCTTTCCTTTCGGGGAAAATAATAAAAAAAGGTTAAAAGCGTGCACTGTTTGTGTACAAGTGAAAATCGAAACAAAGGCCACAGAACAAAGGGTAACGTCCTGCCACACCTCTTATCAGCATGTCTCTGTGTTTTTCACAATCCCTTTAGATTACAAGTCAAAAGAAATGTTTGCACTGCAAGTATATTATCCCCATTAATAAGGACACAACTGCTCACTGCAGCGAACGCATGCTGATGCTATAAAGCGCACACCTTTAATCCATCGTCACTCACTGGAACCACCACACTGAACCTTTAATCCACTTAGTCTGTGTTGAGTACACATTCACACACAGAGAGAGCAGCAGGTAAGGAGCCCTACACACTACCATGGAACCAGACTCATCTCAGTGCTCGTGTTTCACCTGCTCTGTCAGGATGCCTCTGGCCCGTCTCCTGTTCAAACACACAGAGCCAATCACAGAGCTTTGCCTAATATGGCTCAACTTTGATTGGTACTAGCAGCACTTGTAATTAGGGCTGAACGATTATGGAAAATAATCTAATTGCGATTTTTTGCCCCAATATTGCGATTGCGATGCGATATGCGATTATTTTTTAAGGTCTTTGTCTTCTGTATTATTAAACAAAGACAAGCAATACATCTTATAGTATGGCCAATACTATATTACATTAATTTTAAACTGTTCTTTCCTGGAAGACAGACCTCTGTTATGATGACATGAGGTGATGCATGAATTGATGACTGACATTTTTATTTAACTTCTTCAATCACAACAGTATATTTGAACATACACAATAGTTTATTTTTAGCTTACAAACATCTGAGCATAAAGTGCTGACAAGGAACCCTGGTGTAAACATTAAAATGAAAGTCAGTACAATGTGCAGATTGCAGAAATATACATAAACAAAATCAGTGGCTTTACCACACTCAGTTTTTCGACATCTGTGAACTACTAGACAGTCATTCAATTAAAAAATAATATTAAATAAATAAAACTAATAAATAAAAAATACACACATCTTACTGATCTCTGCAGTCAGTAACATTACACATAAAGTGCAAACATAATAGCAATTGTATAAACACACACACAAACACGCCTTTAAAGTTTAAAGGCGTGAAATTGGACGGTCTAGTTCTGATTAGCGTCACCGCTGTCTCGGTGGAGTTTAATAAACTCGGCCGTCTGCTTCTTGCTATCTAAAATATAACCAGACACTGGTGTAAATTCTCGACTGTCTCATACTTCTGTTTAATAAGTTTTCTGTTTGACGTTTAGTCAGCTGTGTGAAAACCAAGGAGGAACCCACCCGGGGGATTAATAAAGTTTTATTTTATCTAATCTAATAACTTTAATCTCAGCCAAACCGATTTACTCACGAACAAACAAAACACTGAAAAAAGCCCAACAATAACATTTTTAGGTTGTCTAAGTGACTTATATATTACGTTTAACCCGAGCAGCGAAACTCCGCGGTGATCTGAAAATGATGTGCCGGGAGTTGTGCCGTTCTCGGCCGCATCAGTAACCCTCGAGCTCCCGGCTAGCTGTCGAGCTGGTGGGTAGCAGACGCCTCTGAAAACGTCGAAGCACTTTTGCAAATATGGGATATCTTGATAAACCGAGCAGATATTTGATGTTTACACAACTACTTTCTCGCCTGAAAATATGTTAAAAGTTTATTTTGTGACCCAGAAAGATTAGTATGAGTAATTTTAAAACTTAGTAGCGGCCGCCATTGCTGGAAACTGGAGTTTGGCTGGGCCGCGCTATGAATTCTGGGATATGGTAGTAATTTGGACAGCCTTCGGCGCGTCGCTGTGACGTAATCGGTCTACAAATGCGGCCTCAGGAGGATGCAGCCCATGAATTGTATAATATAATCGCAGTATAATCGCAGCCTTTGCGGTTAGAAAATTGCACTTGATCATGTCGCGATATTATCGCAAATGCGATATATCGTTCAGCCCTACTTGTAATCTAGTCAAGAGCTCCACCTTTTTGGACCAATCTGATAAGGGACACCTGTAAGATAGTCCAGGATGGAGCTGTGGATATAAATGTACATTTCTTCGTGTTAATATTCTTAGTCTGTAAAGGCTCATTTTGTGTTTGATAGATGTGATAAACAATGAATTCAGTTCTGTTTTCAGACGTTTTACAGGTTTTGATTACCCTGAGCGCCCTGAGCCACTTTACAGCATGAGCCAGCCTCATGTATCTCCGTACCACTCTGCCCTCCCCAAGCACACCTCACTTCTTTACTAACAAAAATGACCAGCGGTGAAAAAAGTAAAGGACACACACACACACAGAAGAATGTCCAATCATCAGTTTGTGTCCTGAACCTCAAGTGCGTTCAGTTTATGCAGCAGGACAATGAAACACACTAGGGCTGGGCGATATGACCCAAAATTCATATCTCGATATTTTTTAGCTGGATGGCGATATAAGATATATATCTCGATTTTTTTTTTAAAGCTATAAGTTAAGAACAAAAAGAGAGTTCTTAGTCACACTGTGTCCCAGATGTCACACGGGCACTTTTATTTACATACAGCATAGATGTACATGAAGAAATTACTCAAAAATAAATTATCAGCATTTATTAAATAATCATGCTCCATAAATAAAAGAAAACAATGTTGTTTTTGTGCATAACAAAAAGCTCGCAATTGTGCAGTCAAAATGTAAACTAATAGACGCTGAGTGTGGTGTAATTGCATTGTACAGTAGATGTTAATGCAGCCGGTCAGTGTAGTTAGGCTGATGGCAGCTAGAGGGCGAGACCGGTGTGTTTCTGTATAGAATGTTATGTTATGTGGGGCAGAGCAAGAACAAGAAAATAAAGTGTGGTTATGAATCGTACAGTGGACCCGCGTATAATTGAATAATACGACATGGTGTCAGAAGTCCTGTACTGATCCATATAACCTCGACTGAACGAACCTGTGTCTGGCGGAGCTCGCGGGATAACGAGGGGAGAATATGGCGGATGAGACTGCACAGAGAGCACCGGCGGGGCCGAGCGCGACATTCAGCATCCAGCCACCGGAATCCTTCGACTTTTCAAAACCGCAGGAGTGGTCCAAATGGATACGGAGGTTCGAGAGATTCCGTCTCGCCAGTAATTTGAACGTCAGCTCGGAGGAAAACCAAGTCAACACGTTGATTTACTGCATGGGAGATGAGGCGGACGATGTGCTTCGCGGTCTGAGTTTAACAGCGGAGCAAAGGACAACGTACGAGGGGGTACGTGATGGTTTCCAGGCTTTTTACATTGTGAAGAAAAATGTGATCTATGAGCGCACCAAATTCAATATGCGCCGACAGGGAGACAATGAGACAGTGGATGCTTTTGTGACAGCACTGTATGCGCTAGCAGAACATTGCAACTATGGAGTGCTACATGATGAGCTGATACGGGATAGGCTCGTTGTCGGTCTCACGGACAAACGGCTGTCAGAACGCATGCAGCTTGACCCAGATTTGACTTTGCAGAGGGCTATCAACATGGCGAGGCAAAGTGAAGAGGTAAAGCGACAACAATCCTCCTTGCGAGGTGACTCTAGAGGTGAGGCTAGCGATGCTAAGTCAGTAGATAGAGTGCATAAAATCAGTCGTAAGCCTGTTAGAACCAAACTGCTCCAGACTGATAGTCGTCAAGCTAAAACACGTGGTTTCCGAGAAGATGGCAGAAAAGGGCCAACCTGTCAGAAATGTGGTGGCGCTCCATCCCATTCAAAGCAGGATTGTCCAGCGAATGAAGTGAAATGCCATGCATGTGGAAAGAAAGGACATTACAGGCGTGTATGCAGGGCACCAAAAACAGTGCATGAGGTTGAAGAGGATGAACATGGTTTGTTCCTGGGCAGTGTTAAGTGTGAGGGTGAGCCGTGGACTGTCGACTTAAGCATAAACAACAAAAACGTGTCATTTAAAATTGATACAGGAGCCGATGTGACAGTCCTACCCCTTAAGGTGTTTAAGGAGCTCTACAGACACAACCACCCCCCCAGTCTCCACAAATCAACCAAGGCTCTGCTGGGTCCCGGGAGGAGTCGTTTGGATGTCGTTGGTGTCAGTGAGCTTGCACTGAGGAAGGGAGACAAAGAAATACTTGAGGATGTCTTTGTCATCAGACACCTGCACACTGCTTTGCTGGGGAGACCTGCTATTAGCAAGCTGGAGCTTGTGGCTCGTCTGGAGAGCATAACTATAGAGACGCTTAAAAAGTGCTACCCAAAGCTGTGCAGTGGTCTCGGTGAAGTACGTCAGCCGTACGACATCAAACTGAAACCTGGAGCTCAACCTTTTTCCTTGAAGACGCCACGGAGAATCCCGTTGCCTCTGATGGACAAAGTTAAGCAGGAGCTGGCCCGTATGGAAGAACTAGGGGTGATCAGCAGGATTGAGGAGCCAACTGATTGGTGCTCAGGCATGGTGGTGGTACCGAAGAAGACAGAAGATGTACGCATATGTGTCGACCTTACACACCTCAATGAGTCTGTGTGTCGAGAGAAGTACATACTGCCATCGGTGGAGGAAACATTGGGCAGATTGGCTGGTGCCAGCATATTCAGCAAGCTGGACGCTAACATGGGGTTTTGGCAGATACCTCTGCCAAATACACCACTTTCATCACACCGTTTGGGCGTTATTACTTCAAGAGACTGCCCTTCGGGATTGCTTCAGCACCGGAGCATTTCCAGAACAGGATGGTCACAGAGGTCACAGATGGTATGGAAGGGGTGGTTTGCCACATGGACGACGTGCTGGTCTGGGGCAGAACGCAGGAAGAGCATGACTCTCGCCTACACGCTGTGCTGGGCAGGATCCAAAAAGCTGGCATCACCCTGAACATTAACAAGTGCGACATCGCGAAACAGCAGGTGACGTTTTTAGGGCATGTTCTCTCAGCCAGCGGTATCAGCCCTGACCCAAGCAAGACCCAGGCTGTGAGGGAGATGAAGGAGCCACAAAGTGTGAGTGAGTTAAGGAGCTTTCTGGGAATGGTTAACCAGCTTGGAAAGTTTATCCCACAGCTCGCAGAGAAGGACAAACCTCTAAGAGACTTACTGTCTAAGAAAAACTGCTGGAGATGGGACATTGACCAGGCTAGAGCATTTCAGAACCTGAAAGATGCGCTCACATCACCGCCAGTGTTGGCCATGTATGACCCAAGCCGTGACTGCAAGGTGTCAGCGGACGCATCATCGTATGGCTTAGGGGGTGTGCTGCTTCAAAGATGGGACGAGGAGTGGAGACCTGTTGCCTACGCGTCACGCTCCCTCACTGCAACAGAACAGAGATACGCTCAGGTTGAAAAGGAGGCTTTAGGTCTGACCTGGGCTTGTGAGCGGTTCCGCAACTTTCTTATTGGCAAACACTTTCAAATGGAGACAGACCATAAGCCGCTGCTAAGTCTGCTGGGGGCACAAACTCTGGATGCGCTCCCTCCCAGAATTCAACGCTTTAGGATGCGCCTCATGCGATATTCCTACTCGATTTCGCATGTACCAGGCAAACACCTGTGGACAGCTGACACGCTCTCACGATCTCCAGTGAAAGCAAAAGAAACACTTCAAGACAAGGAGTTGTTGGAGAGCACAAATATTTACGTGGACATGTTGATGGACAATCTGCCAGCTAGCAACAATTTCTTGGAGCAGCTGAGAGAAGAGCTGGAGAGGGACAGCGTATGTGCTCGCGTGATGCAGCTGTGTGAGGAAGGATGGCCCACACATTTCAACAGCGAACCAGCGCTAAGACTGTACTGGGCAGAACGGGCGTTCCTCACCGTACATGATGGTCTGCTAATCAAAGGGGACAGGTTGGTTATACCTGCAACTATGAGAATTGATGTGCTCACCAGACTGCACGAAGGTCACCAGGGAGTGGTTAAGTGCAGACAGCGAGCACGACAGTCGGTTTGGTGGCCAGGGCTAAGCCAGCAGATAAATGAGCTTGTCCTTAACTGTCGGACATGTTGCCAAGTGAGAGAAAACCACACAGAACCGCTGATGCCATCACAGTATCCGGGGCGGCCGTGGCAAAAGCTAGGAGCCGATCTGTTTATGCTGAGAGGGAAAACCTACCTTCTTGTCGTGGATTATGCCTCAAGATTTGTTGAGATTGCCCCTCTCACACCTTCAAGGTCAGAGGACGCGATCCATCATCTCAAAGGGATTTTTGCTCGTCACGGGATCCCCGAGCAGCTGGTAACAGATAATGGGCCACAGTTTTCAGGGGCAGCTTTTGAGACATTTGCAAAAGTGTATGGCTTCTGTCACATTACAAGCAGCCCGAAATATCCCCAAAGCAATGGCGAAGCCGAACGAGCAGTTAAGACTGTCAAGAATCTATTGCGGAAAGCTGTTGATCCACACTTGGCTCTGCTCGCTTACAGAGCCACCCCACTGCAGAATGACTATAGTCCAGCCCAACTCTTGATGGGGAGACGGCTTCGCACCACAGTGCCAATACTGCCATCTCTGCTAGACCCCGCACTTCCTGATAGTGTGGCTGTCACCCGGAGGGAAAAGGAGAGGAGGACTAAAGAGGCACAGTCATATAAATCAAATCAAATCAAATCAAATCACTTTTATTGTCACATCACATGTGCAGGCACACTGGCACAGCACATGCGAGTGAAATTCTTGTGTGCGAGCCCCACAAGCAACAGAGATGTGCAAACACAACAACACAAACGAGCAAAATACAAGAATGGCCAACCTGAAACTAATAAATATATGTACAATATATAATAGTGTATGCATTTCTGGATGTGTATACTAAATATTTTCCTACGTGTGTGTGTGTGTGTGTGTGTGTGTGTGTGTGTGTGTGTGTGTGTGTGTGTGTGTGTGTGTGTGTGTGTATACACATTTTTACAATTTAAATAGTAAAAAAAAATAAATAATAATAATAATAATAATAAAATATATAAAATATACAGAGTGAGACATGTGCAAAACAGTGGCATTACTGTACAGTATGGAGTGCATAATGTTGAAGTTCCAGTAGTGAAGCTGAGGTGTCTATGACGTGTTCAGCAGTCTGATGGCCTGGTGGAAGAAGCTGTCTCTCAGTCTGCTGGTTCGGGACCGGATGCTGCAGAACCTCCTTCCTGATGGAAGCAGTCTGAACAGTTTATGGCTGGGGTGACTGGAGTCCTTGATAATCCTCCCCGCTTTCCTCAGGCAGCGCTTCCTGTAGATGTCTTGGAGGGAGGGAAGCTCACCTCCAATTATCCGTTCAGAGCACCGCACTACTCGCTGGAGAGCTTTGCAGTTGTAGGCGGTGCTGTTGCCATACCAGGTGGTGATGCATCCAGTGAGGATGCTCTCAATGGCACAGTGATAGAAGGTCCTGAGGATGCGGGGGCTCATGCCGAATCTTTTCAGTCTCCTGAGAAAGAAGAGGCGCTGCTGCGCCTTCTTCACTGTTTTGTTTGTGTGTACTGACCACGTAAGATCCTCAGCCAGATGTACGCCAAGGAACCGGAAGCTGCTCACTCTCTCCACAGCAGCGCCGTTGATGGTGATGGGGGTGTGTACTTCTCTGCACCTCCGGAAGTCCACTATCAACTCCTTTGTCTTTGCGACGTTGAGGGTGAGATGGTTGTCTTGACACCAGTGGGTCAGGGCGCTGACCTCCTCCCTGTAAGCCGTCTCATCACCGTTGGTGATAAGACCCACCACTGTAGTGTCGTCCGCAAACTTCACAATGATGTTGGAGCTGTTAGTGGCTGTGCAGTCGTAGGTGTAGAGTGAGTACAGGAGAGGGCTCAGTACACACCCCTGTGGAGCACCAGTGTTCAGTGTGATGGGGGATGAGGTGATGCTGCCCAGTCTGACCACCTGGCGTCTGTCAGACAGGAAGCTAAGGATCCAGCTGCAGAGGGAGCTGCTCAGTCCTAGATCCTGCAGTTTCCTGTCCAGCTTCGAGGGAACGATGGTATTGAATGCTGAGCTGTAATCTACAAACAGCATTCTCACATACGTGTCTCTCTTCTCCAGGTGTGACAGGGCAGTGTGTAGTGTCAGGGCTATGGCATCATCAGTGGACCTGTTGTGGCGGTATGCAAACTGTAGAGGGTCCAGTGAGTCGGGTAGTGCAGAGCAGATGAAGTCCCTGACCAGCTTCTCGAAGCATTTGCTTACGATGGGGGTCAGGGCTACAGGTCGCCAGTCGTTCAATGAGGAGATGGTGGAGGATTTGGGTACAGGGACGATGGTGGCCATTTTGAAGCAGGCTGGGACTACAGACAGAGAGAGGGAAAGGTTGAAGATGTGCGTGAACACTCCAGCCAGCTGAGCCGCGCATGACCTGAGGACGTGGCCGGGAATCCCGTCCGGACCAGTAGCTTTGCGTGCGTTCACCTTCCTGAAGCACTTCCGCACATCCTCCTCAGACACAGTGTGCGCACTGACGTCATCCACGGTGCGCACACTGTCCGGTCTCATGGTGTTCGCTGTGTCGAATCTAGCGTAGAATACGTTTAGATCCTCACACAGAGAGGCCGTGGTCTGCGGTGTGCTGGTTTTCCCTCTAAAGTCTGTGATCGTGTTTAGTCCCTGCCACATACTCCGAGGGTTGTCAAACTGTTGCTCCACCCTGTCCCTGTACTCACGTTTGGCTGCTTTGATCGTCTTCCGGAGTTGGTAATGTGCGTGTTTGTAGTCCGATGTGTTCGCGGAGGCAAAGGCGGTGTTCCGTGCCGCCAGTGCCGCGCGAACATCTCCGTTAATCCAGGGTTTTTGATTTGGGAAGGATTTGACTGTTCTGGATGGGACGACATCTTCCACGCATTTCCTGATAAATCCACAGACTGAGTCTGTGTATTCATCAATGTCTCTGGCGGCCACGTGAAACATTTCCCAGTCCGCGTGATCAAAACAGTCCCGCAGCGCAGACTCCGATTGGTCCGTCCAACAGTGCACCGCCCTCCGGGTTGGAGCTTCCTGTTTCAGCTTCTGCCTGTAGGCGGGCAGGAGCAGGATGGAGCAGTGATCTGATTGGCCGAATGGGGCGCGGGGGAGGGCTTTGTACGCATCCCGGAAAGAGGTGTAACAGTGGTCGAGTAGCCGATCTCCACGCGTGTTAAAATGGATGTGTTGGTGGAGTTTGGGTGAGACTTTCTTCAGGTTTCCCTTATTAAAGTCTCCGGCTGTGATAAACGCTGCCTCTGGGTGTGCGGTTTCCTCGCTGCTGATCGCGCTGTACAGTTCCCTGAGTGCACGGTCAGTGTCGGCTTGTGGGGGAATGTAAACAGCCGTAATAATCACTGCTGTAAATTCCCTCGGTAGCCAGAATGGCCGGCACTTAATCATCAGGTACTCCAGGTCCGGTGAGCAGAAGGATTTGACCGGGTGCACGTTCGCATAATCACACCAGCTGTTGTTGATCATGAAACACACACCACCGCCTCTGCTTTTCCCAGTAAGATCCTGTGACCTGTCCGCGCGGTGCACAGAGAACCCCGGCAGTTGTATTGCGGAGTCCGGTACTTTGTCCGATAGCCAGGTTTCTGTGAGGCAGATCACGCAGCAGTCCCGCATCTCTCGCTGGAATGAGATCCGTGCCCGAAGCTCGCACAGCTTGTTCTCCAGAGACTGCATATTAGCCAGTAATAAACTGGGTAACGGTGGTCTGTAAGTGCGCCGTCTCAGTCGAACCAGAACGCCAGATCTTCTCCCTCTGCGTCGGCGTTTGCGGCCTCCAGGGCCAGAGAACAAAGGCGTCTCAGGTGAGATGAATGGGGGGTCTGCAAACGGAGCGTCCGTGTTGCAAAACTTGAACTCCGGAAAGTTATAAGAAAGACCGTCTTTTATGTCCAGTAAGGTTTGTCGGTCGTACACAAGGAGACAAGTGCTGCTCGTGAAAAAATAAAGGAAAAGTAAAATTAAACACAGAAGAAAGCCGTTGCTTGGGGGAGCTCGCGACGAGGCTGCCATACTCGGCGCCATCTTGATCACTCGTCATCGCGCACGCAGCCTCAACAGGCTCACTCCAGGCCAAGAAGTGTGGATAACAGACCAGAGAGCCAGCGGCACAGTTATTGGCAGCCACTCCACACCACGATCATATCTCGTGGAGAGACCTCGTGGGACAATTAGGCGGAATCGTCGGCATCTTGTTCCCATGAAACACTCTCCAGACCAAACTGAGAGCAATAATGGGGAGCCAGAATCTGCAGAAGCCGGGGAGCAGTGCTCCACGGACATGCCAGAGACAGTTTCTCCAGAGCTTCCATCTACACCCAGAACCAGATCCGGAAGAGTGGTTGTGAGACCAACCAGATTGGACTTATAACGGATAAGATGGAAAGGACTGTTTTATACAAGAATACCCCTCTTTCGTAGTATTGTTTGCACAATATGGGTAAAAGTGTAAAAGCTAAAAGGTTGTCATTTTCAAATATGCATGTTCAGAAGTTGGGAAATGCAGGGGGTGTGACAAGTTAGCATGTAAGAATTTGTGTTACTTAACGGGTTAATTAGAGTTAAGATTTTCATTATATAGTATTCCTTACAGGTAAGCGCAGGACCAGACCTTCCAGCCACAGAGGCAGAATAACCCTCTAAGGTCTGGTGAGTCAATGGTAGTCTACCCATTGATTCTAGAAAGGGGAGATGTGGTGTAATTGCATTGTACAGTAGATGTTAATGCAGCCGGTCAGTGTAGTTAGGCTGATGGCAGCTAGAGGGCGAGACCGGTGTGTTTCTGTAGAGAATGTTATGTTATGTGGGGCAGAGCAAGAACAAGAAAATAAAGTGTGGTTATGAATCGTACAGTGGACCCGCGTATAATTGAATAACACGACACTGAGCACAATAACAAAGACAGACAGATTTCACAGCTGCACCACGTCTCTGAACAGGTGCCGTTTGTGCTCCTTATACACACACAGTACGTATCACTCCGCGAGGCTCAGCCGTAATCCTCCGACAATCCATCAAGTGGTGCAGCTCCGTAGCTTAGCAAAGTCATATTAAAACATTTTTTGACAGATTGCTGAGCGCTGTGTCCCACATAAAATCGGTTCGCGGCCATCAAGCAGAACCAGAATTCATACATAAGGCGCACTGTCGATTTTTGAGAAAATGAAAGGATTTTAGGCCGTGCAGCTCCTCCGGGCTGCATGTCGTTAGCGTGGTTAGCTCGCTAACACGTTGACGCCGTCCAGCCCCACGCACGGTAACTCGCTAATGGAGATTTTCCGCTTTCATCTTGTTATTGCCTGCAGGTGAAGTTATGGGGGAGGCGGAGTTGTGTTCAGTGAAGGAGAGGCGAGGCCGAGTAACGTTGCGTAGAGACAAAAGTGGACGAAAGAGAGGCAAACCTGCGGCTCCACAAGTATAATTATAACGTAACATAGACTATATCGATATAAACGATATTGTCACATCTTATATCTCGTATGAAAATATATCGATATTTTTAAAAAACTCGATATATCGCCCAGCCCTAAAACACACCAAAAAGAAGCTCCACAGGTAGAGCAGGTCATCTGCTAACTGGAAGGTTACTGGCTCAGTCCCTGGCTACTCCAGTCTGCATGCCAACGTATCCTTGGCCAAGATGTTGAATCCCAAGTTTCTCTGTGATGCATCTGTTGGTGTGTGAATGTGTTTGATAGAATGCACAGAAAAATGTGCTTGGAGGTTTTAAAGTGGCCAATCAAAGTCTGGACCCAACTCTGACTGAGATGCTCAAACATGACCATCCATGCTTGGAAATCCTCCGTGTGGCTTCCTCTTCCACACCGCTGTGAAAGGCTCGTTGGCAGTTATCATTAAAGCCTGACTACAGTTCACACAACCAGGTGTCAGGTTTAGGGAGCAACTACTTTCACATGTGGCCAGGTAGGTTATGATTCCTTTTTTTCTATAATAAATGTATAATATTAATATTTATTAGATGAAATGACATCTAAGTGTGACAAACAAAACAAAAGAAATCAGGAAGCGTGTGAACAATGTTGCTTTCACACAGAATAAACTTGGAAAATGCAGAATATTTAACATAATAGACAATGGCAAAGGAGACTGGCAACATACATGGTAAGAATATGGATGATAAAACAGATTGTGGATGGACAGATCTGCCGTGGAATGTCCCTGTGCACTGACCACAGCTTTTTACAGTCAGGCTCAATGGGTCCTTTGTGCAGCTGAGCACAGCTGGCCGTCCAGGAAACCTCAGTTCTCACTGCACAGCCCACACTTTCAGAAACACAGACGTCTACACACAGGCCGACTCTTTATTTTGGGATTTACACCAGGAACAGCCCATACACAATAAACCAGATCGGTATAATCAGACACATCAAACCCACAGTGTTCACTCTCAGCATCTGTGTTTAACAGTTTATGGAGCTGACTCCGTTTGCACAGGAGTCCCAGAGCTGCAGACAGAAGATTTTACTATAGTCTGAATACTTAAAGCAGAGCTGAAACACTTTCCCTACATTAGGAAGGGTTAGCATTGCAGTTTTTTGAAAAGCATCTTATTTGAATACAACTACAGCTGCTGAACATAACTGCAGTTCTATGAATATTTGTGCAGCCCTCTAATTTTCCTCTTGGTTACGGGCACACTCCCAAAACACAGTTATAACCAGGAGGTAGGGGAGGTTACATACAAACACATAAAAATGTCACTTTCAGTAGCATTTGTTCAATTCAATGTCTTTTTCTACAAATGTCTGCTATTTATGTAAAATGATGTTTCATGCATCTTTATTACTGTAACTTAGAGCAACACACTTATCACTATTTAAGTAACCGGCTTTTGTTAGTGACCAAATACAATGTAAGAAGAAATAAATCCAGTTTTACTGTTTGTGTATTCCAACATATTTATCCTTCTGATGTATTAAGATAATTCAGCCCAACCGTGTTACAGTGAAATTAACAGGATTCTAACTCTAAAAGCATAAGTGTCACCAACGTCCCCTCACAAATACAGTTAGAGTAAAAGTCATAAACAAGGCTAGTTGATGACTCTAGTATTACCACCTCATTATTAGACTAAACCTGAGTTGGCCAATGTCTGAAAACATGTCGGTGGTTAATGTATCGATGGGTCCACAGCCAGCTGCTATTGTGCACGTTTTGAATTTGCATGGAAGTCTTGGAAGTTGGTATTTAGGAAATTTGACTATATAGGTCACGCTAGTGTAACAATCTGCTGTATAATAAGGTTCACAAGAAAAAAACTAAACAGAAAAGGCCATAGTACCCAGAGTTAACCCCCCCTACACACACACAGAAGCCCGTTCAGCTATCTTAGTCAGGACCTTCATTGACACAATGCTTTATCTAGCCCCTTCCCCTGACCATAACCTAACTGTAACCCTGACACTAAAACCACATTTTGAGCCTCAAAAATGCTTCAAACTTGTGAGGACCGTGGGTGTGTCCTCACAAGTGACTGTTGGTTCTCAAGTATAGTAGAATGCAGATTTCGGTGCTCACAAAGATAGACAGGAACACACACACACAGGGCCTATCACAGCACAATAACCTGCAGGCAGAAACTTTAATACACAGACGCAGATTTTCATCAGTGCTAAACCATCAAAAGCTTACACTAAAAGACTCTCTCGCGTATGTAATTTGTAACGCACAGAAAGTCACAATAAACAAAAGTAACTGAAAGTAAGAAAACTCGCAATGAAATGATCAGAGGCGGTGGCCTACTTTTCATACATCTGGTTAACAAAAACAGAAGTATGTCAAAGTAATTTAAGTACCCGCGTGTTCGTGTAACTGAGCATTAAAAGCTAGAAACGCCAAACAATAGTGTGGAAAAGAGCGAGAAAGACGCACACGGCGCGAGGCCGTATCACATTACAATAACATCAGAGGCTCGCGCTCCCCTTCCTCCACCCCGCCCTCCCCGGAGCATCGCGTGAGAGCAGCAGCCGACTCTCAAACTTGATTGTGATTAATGCGCGAGGGCAAGATATCCATGCCAGATCCTGCATGGAGGCGCATTCTTAAGGTGGTCCTAAAGGAGGAACCCTCACACGCCGTCTCAGAAACACAGCACCACATTTCAGCAAACCTTACAAGTATACGGCTTTATAATTACACACAGCTGACTTGGCGATAACGGGAGAACACAGTCCACCTTAACTGGTTTAATCTGTCATTTCCACCACAGGTTAATTTCATAACTTGACAGCGAAGTAACCGAGAGTGTCGCACTTATAAAAGCAAAGCAGTGTTGAACTTCAGTCACCTTTCTATACTGCACAGAGATTTAAAGTGAACTACAAGTTAGTTCCTGCTTACGGCTTTTTGCCCAAAGTGAAGCCTACCGTCACCCTAACGCTAACACGTGTGCTCATAATGTTGTTATCAACAGCGGTAACTGCTATTATTATAAGGTAAACAGTAAAACAGTAAAAAGTCTTACTGTTTGAGGGCGGGCTTCTTCCTTTTCTTGTTCGCATAGGTCCCCGGGTTTCTCAGCATGGTGTCACCTAGTTCTCACAGCCTTTACGTTAGAATAACTTCAGCTCGTTCACTCCTCCACTCCGGGGCTTTCATCCATCCGACAGTCCTTTATTTAGCCTGTTGATCCTAATCCCAGGTTATAGACCTGCCGGGGTCCTCGGAGGGCTGCTGCCGCCTTGACAGCTCCCGTTGGCGGTCACTGTTGCTGACCTTGGTCGGCAGCGCAGTGAGGGTACGCTGGGTAGTGCTGGTAGGTTTACTGAGAGGGGAGCAAATGGAAAAATGTTTGGCACAGAAGTCTTGTGCCGATGTCCAACCCCTCTCCTTTGGATAAACAACGCCGCCTTATCATTATTATTATTATTCAGAGTCACTCGAGTTTTCGTTCTCGCCCTTACACGGGGCGTTTTCAGGAAACGTGTGTACAGTCTGTCGAGACAGCTTTTTAAGGTGGAATGGACTCATTGTGGATGTCGAGAACGTTTGCTTTTGTAACATCCACCATATTTGCGTCTTTTGAGTTGAAAAAAAAGTTATTTATTTGAGGTGTCTGACCAAAGCAGGTCGTGACGTCATGGCCATGGTGGCAGCAATCTGTCCTGGGGACTGTCCCCCTATCGCTCTCTCCCTCCCTCCCTCACTCATTCACACACACACACACACACACACACACACACACACACACACACACACACACACACACACACACACACATACACACTCTGTCTGACGTTTTATTCTGTGAACACAGAGGTGTGTATATTTCATGTGAGCCAGCCTGTTTGGACCTTGATTCTTTGTATTGTGCAAGTCTGAGTAACCATTCCTGGTTTTCACTCTAAGAACTCGGGCAGCACATATCACTTTGATTTTATTAAAATTGAACTTTCTACCTATGTTCATGAGAAAACATTGTCTATTTAATTACTTTTACATTATTTCTGTGACTGCAACCGGTGAATGGACCTTCTGTCAGTGTCATTTTTCAAATGCAAATTTCTGTTTGTTCCAGGTTATCACAGAGTTTTTTATGCACAGTTCAAATCCAACCATAGGGCCTGAAAAATGACGCAACAACAGCTGCACTTCCTCTAGGCACAACATGAGGCTTGCTGCAGAAGTGAGACAGTCCAGATAAACTACGATTGTTTAAATTACAGTTTTTAAAGTTACAGTCTTATTCCAAAGGGGATTCAATTCATTTTTCACCTCAAAATTCTACACATTCTACACACAATACACTATAATGACAAAGTTAAAAATGTGCTTGAAATCCTTGCATATTTATTCTAAAAATATAACCTGAACTTAAGTATTCACAGCATTTGCATATTTTGTTTGAGTATCTTTGCCAGCAATTATAGCCTCACCTTCTTTCAGTGTGATGCTAAAAGCTTTTCACACCTGTTGTAGGGCAGTTTGTCCCATTGTTTTTTTTTTTGCACAACTTCTCATCTGGTCAGCACACAGACTTTTTTTTACGCATCTCAAGAGGTGCTCGGCTGATTCACAGAGCGGCCCTGAAGCTGTCCTTTGTTATCTTAGCTGTGTGCTTAGGGTCATTGTCCTGTTGGAAGAACCTTTGCTTCAGTCTGAGGTACAAAGTGCTCTGGAGCAGGTTATTATCAAGGGTGTCTCTGTACATCTGAACATTACTGAACTGTGCAAATGTGGAACAAGTGAAGTTCTGTCCATACTTTCCAGATGTATGGTTTTCTAGGTACCATTCAAGATGTTTGTGCATCTGTTTAGTTGAGTCGAAGTCTAGTATTTTATTAGTTTGTTCATGTTAATTTCAGATATTGAACAATTATGTAGGATTGCTTTCTTTCATTTGCACAATATCTCTCAAGTTAGAAATATCCTGTGTCAGAGAGACACTGAAAAACCAGTTCATGCATTTATTACTTCTAGGCTGGACTATATGTTATTATCAGGAAAACTCCAATTTATCGAAAACATGGCAGAAAGCGTACTGACGAGGACTAGAAAGAGAGAGCATATTTCTTCTATGCTGGCTGTTATGTGGTAGCATCCAGTCTCTCGTCCAAATATGGTCACTTCTGGCTCCAAAAAACTAACATGACTGCAGCTAAAATGACAATAGAGGCGTGGGTAACTTGCACATCTGTGAAGGCACCATTAATGCTGAAAGGCACATACAGGTGTTGGAGCAACATATGCTGCCATCCAAGCAACAACCTTTTCAGGGGTGTCCCTGCTTATTTCAGCAGGACAATGCAAAGCCACAGTCTGCATGTGTTACAACAGCGTGGCTTCGAAGTAAAAGAGTGGCCTGCCTGCAGTTCAGACTCGTCTCCCACTGAATATGTGTGGCACAATATCAAGTGCAAAATATGGCAAAGGAGACCCAGGACTGTTGAGCAACTGAAGTTGTACATCAAGCAAGAATGGGAAAAATTGATGCTTCACAATTGTAGTGTCCTCAGTTCCCAAACACTTACTGAGTGTTGTTAACAGGAAAGGTGATAAAACACAGTGGTCAGCAGGCCCCGGTCCCAGCTTTTTTGGAACGTGTTGCAGGCATTCAATTCAAAATGAGTGAAGATTTGCAGAACAACAATAAAGTTTATCAGTTTGACATATCTTGACATATCTTGACATTTGACATATTTCCATATCTTGTCTTTGTGGTGTGTTCAATTGAATATAGGTTAACAAGGATTTGCAAACCATTGTATTCTGTTTTTATTTAGTTTAACACAACGTCCCAACTTCATTGGAATTCTGTACTATTGAAATTATACCATCATATTATATCATATTAAATATTGAAGTTAAATGTGAGATGACTGTGCCACACAGTGTCTGCAAAAACATCTAATCTGGTCTTTAAGTCTGATGTCATTAGCCATGCCTGGGTCCTAAACTCCGTCCACTTCAGGTCCCAAAGGTCCCAAACAACACTGCAGCATCACTGAGAGTTACAAAATGTCTAAATTCTTTCATCTTTAATAAAATGATCAGTGTTGCTGCTTTACCAGGTGTAACTACTAAGTTTAACATCCAGGCATCCATGAAAACAGGATTTATTAAATTTAACAGAGTTAGCAGTTAGCAGGAAGTTAGCTCACCAGTTTCCACCTAAACATGATATGCCATGTTCTTACTGAGAGATTTCTGAAACAAATTCAAACGTACAGCTCTGCTGTCACTTCCAACATAAATGAAAACAGGAAATTAAACAGCAGTGACGTTTGTAGGGTTACTGAAGTTGGGCTAGCTGGTATATAATGATGTGCTACGTGGTGGATAGCTACACAGTTTATGTTATGCTGTTAGCATAACATAAACACAGTGAAGCTGGAGGATGAACGCTAACTTCCTCCCCTCGATAAAAGTTAACGTGAGGGTTCCTGATGGTTAGAGACAAATGCAATCGCATGGCAGGATGCTGTAAACGGACCAAACTTCAGTCAGGAGAACAACTGAGATAATCCATCCTAGGGTGACCAACTGTCCTCTTTTCCCTGGACATGTCCACTTTTCACGTTCCGGGATTTTCGAGATTGATAAAAATGTCCGGGTTTTCCTATATTCCGACAGAGGACCCATGTATGTGACGTCATCCCCAAACTGCTGCTTTGTGAGCGCTTGTTCTGTGCTCACAGACGGGACTGACAGCGCGCAGCAATGCGCCTAATGATGTTTAAAAGATCCCAAAGCGCAAGTGCATCTTTTCAGATGTACATCTTTTTGAACTGCAAAAGAAATTTCCCGATGGCCGATGTGTAAAAATAACTCAGTTGTTTGGTGGTGGCTATGGTGGAGCTTCCTCAGAGGCCAGCAGGTTGATGAGGGAAAAGGGAGGCAGGAGGAGCAGAGACCCGAGGCGAGTGTCAGGTGAACTGAACTTCAGGTAAGAAGTTATGACTTGCAGTCTATGTGGGTCAGATATAAACCAAGTTTAGGTGGAGTTTATTTTTGTTGTGCTGACTTTTTACAGTCAGTTACAATAACTCGTACTGTGTACTAGCTAGCATGACGGAGTTTCTATACAGCTTCTATACAGATATGTGGTGAGAGGGAAACATGAAGATGAAACCAGGAGATGTCCTTACTGAATCATCAGAGCTGAGCAGGTGATGGAGAAACAGGTTTACCTTTTAGGTGACAGGAATGAAGGGAAGTTATGAACTGTTTCTGAGAGACAAATAACACCAGGATCCTTTTCTAAGTAGCTGACAGCTGGTAACTGTGCAGGGGCGGGTCTAGCAAAGTGTTGCCAGGGGGCCAGGTAGGGCATTAACAGGGAGAGGGGCACAAAGAAATACTTTTCTTTCTTATTCTCATTTAAAATGCTTTTAATAAATAATTATCTGAATCTTACGACCAAAGTTTTATCTGACGTAAAATGTATAGAAATCATACATATACCAAAAAGACTGTACATCACTGTCACAACAGCGTTTCATTCAAAGGCTTTATCGCTTTTCCTGTAATACCTGGTGGGCCGGTCTCTAGTCAAAATGCCCGGGCCGATTTTTGTTCCAGTCCAGCCCTCTTTTCTTATGCAGATGAGGCATTATTTCTGTACCATTATTTAATTCCAGAGATTTTTAAGTTTGGGTTTTTTTTTGCACTTGTTGACTTGTAAAAGCCTATATTGTGGAGGTATGTAATAACGACAGGAGAGGTCTCAGTGTCTCATTCCAGCTTTATTAACTGACTCTGTAGAACTTCACATACAGTAAGCGCCAAAATCTCCACCCCAGCACTTCCCTTCAACTTGGGTGTGAGTGAAGACACCTGGTGGTCCGCCACAATATGACATATTTTATTTCACAATTCATTAACCTCACAGAGAAGGCATGGTTTAAATATGTTAAATATGTTTCTTCATGACTGAGCTAAGTGTCCTCGTTTTTGGAAATCAAAACATGGTCATCCTAATCCATCCACAATACGAGGTTAGTCATAACATACTGCTGCATGGGCTGGGCTGCAGTTACATCGGAAGGGTTTAAAAACTGAGCTTTAAAATGAACAGGGTTAATAAAAACCGAGAGAGGCCGACAGTGATCACTGACTGCTTTAGGGGCTTGTTCAGATTAAATAGAACAAGATACAGAGCATTAAAACATGTTAAAAACACAAGAGCCTTATTAAACGCGGAGTAGTCTGGACCCGGAAGCAGGATTCATCACATCATCTCTTAGAGACTGGATTAGGGTAAATTTTTGTCCTGTAAGAAAATATAGACCTCTCTGTGCAAGTGGCAATCCAGGTACCTAACGCTGTCCATCTACACACTTCTTCAAGTTGGCAGTGAGCCCTTCACCATAGCTACTATCTGAAGACAGACCTGTTTTCTTTTCTGTTTGTTTGGTGTTTGTGTTGATTGACTGTGCTGTGAGCTGATCGATTATTGATGTAGTGGACTTCATTTGTAATCTTCTTGGCAGGGGTGTGGAACTCCAGGCCTCGAGGGAAGGTGTCCTTGAGGGACAGATCTCACCCTGGGTCAACACACCTGAATCAAATGATTAGTTCATCACCAGGCCTCTGGAGAACTTCAGGACATTTAAACCAGCTGTGTTGGATGAAGGACACATCCAAAACCTGCAGGACACTGACCCTTGAAGTCTGGAGTTCCCCATCCCTGTTCTAGTGTGTCTTTTTTACACAGTTGTGAGAAAGTAGAAGAGGGGAGTGAGGCATGGCACACAGGAGGGAGCATCAATGTCAGGACCTTTGGGTTTTCACAGAAAATTGAGTCTTTGGCACAGAAATCAACACTCAAGCTGTTAGAGGCAACTTAGAGGATTGGAACTTTTGTTGTCATTGTTATTATTATATATCCCATGATTACGTGAAATCCAGCATGTTATTAGAACATATTTCTAAGACCAATCAAAAAAGGATTTGGAAGAAACGTCCAGCTTCTGAAAGTTTTTTTGTTGGGGCTCCTTCATGACAAATTACTCTATCAAAGTCACGCGGCATGTAGCAGTTAGCTTGTGGGACTGCTGAGCTGTTACTGAAGTCCAGGTTCCTTGAAAGTAGCCTTCAACCCATCTGTATTTTTGGGTTTCTTATCTTCCTCTTGACAATATCCCACAAATTCTGGATTGGGTTCAGGTCAGATGAGCAGTTGTTAACATGGTCAGCAGACCATTTGGGGGGTGCCGAGTCCTGTTGGAAAAATAAATGAACATCTCTGTCAGGCTCGATGACTGAAACATGAAGTGCTCTAAAATGTGGTCGACAGCTGTGTTGACTTTGGACTTGATAAAACACAGTGGACGAACCACCACCAACACCAGCATGACACGGCACCTAAATCATCACAGACTGGAAGCTTCACACTGAACTTAAAACACTTTGGATTCTTTGCCTCTCTACTGGATTTCTGAATGAACTATGAGCCATAATAATCACAATGATTACAAAAAGAAGCTTGAATCATTTGACTTTATGTGAAATGAATACAAAATAGTTTATTTTTTGGAATTAAATGATAAAAAAGTGGATGTTTCCAGCAGTCCCTGACAACCCAAACGTGTTGCTTTAATGACTTCATTCTGTGGACTGGGCTATTGTGATGTTACAGCAGGAAAATCGCTGCAACGCTAGAAGCACTATGGTCTAAACACATCTTTGTGTTGTGGCTTTAAAAATTCCATTAATTTTGTTGAAACTAGGAACACAGACTGGAAGAAAAACAATATTAAACATTTTAGTACAATAAAAGTTCAGGATTGTGCAAGGATTGAAATGTAAATAATTTTTTACAGTTTTGTCTTGGCACAGTATGAAGTAACAATATGATCTGGGACCACAGGTGGGTTGAGGAGCCAGAAATTGTACTCGAGTAGCATTACTTTAAATTAATATTGCTCATATAATATTACTCTGTGCTGGTTTCATCTCTGTCAGGGTGATGTCTGAAGAAGTCGAGAGGTTTCTGTCTGTGCGTGATTCTTGTGCTGTACAGACTTCCAAGCGTCTCATGTTTGCCATGACAACTTTATAACACTGATGTTTTTTTCTAACTAACACTATAATCCTAAATCACAGTAACCATTAAAGTCAATATAAGTCAGTGTCCAGTGGCTCACAATTTAATGCATAACAAGCATATTTCCCAGCTTTTAAGATGCTCTCCTCTGTGGTCCAGGATGTCCTGAATCTTGAAGTACTGCAGCTGCAATCAGGGTTTTTCATCACTTCCCCGAAACGTTTCTGGATCCCGTCCTGCAGGGTATCAACACACTTCTACACATTTTGCAAGATGACTCAGCCTCCTCAGCTTCTCCAGCAGCTGGTAAAGTGTTGACAGCATGTGCACAGATGATTTCCCTTGGAGGATGTAACGGGCCATGGCAACAGGCTTCATCACAGCAGTGTACTCAGCCAAAAATCCCATTTCAGCAGCATTTAACCTAAAAAGGTTTAAAAAGATAAACCATAGCCATTCTCACAACAATATGATTACTGTGCATTGTCTGTGTGACACAGAGTTACTAAAGAAGTGTGGATTCACCCATTAGTCACACATTAATATTTACAAACAGTACAAGTTCTGTCAACAAGTTCTTGATCGTTAACGGCATGCAAACATTGCAGATTGCTTTCTCTCTATGAATGCGCACAACTCTTTGCACATCAAGGACCACGGAGCTACAACGAGACTGACGGGGTCAGAAAAACTGAAACTTGCTTACTCATGTTCCACTTTGTCGTTAGCGATGATTGACCTGCTGGTTTCATTTCACAGAGCATGACATTTTGCAGACTCTAACTGAGACAACCTCTTGTATGTATCATTAGCAGCTTCTGCAGCAGTGGCTGATGATATAAGGTTGAGCAGATGACACGCACACACATCTTGATACTCCACCTCTAACTGCATCATCAAGAACCCTCCACCCTCCTGTCCATTGGTGGCTTATATATATATAATCCAAAGGCCGTCAAGAAGTTTGAACCACTATCTGATGTCCTGGTCCCTTGAATGGATTTCTTCTAATGCTGCGGTAAGAAAGTCAAACTTTTAAGAGGTCTACAAGTCAGTGCAAAAAAGAGATGTCATCCAGGGACAAGTGACTTGTAGGTGCTGTTTTCTGGCTGACCAGCAGTCTGTGTGGTAGCAACATAGTTGACAGTGCTCAGTTTTTTGATGGTTATGTTCTTCTTGTTCTTGGCAGCTTCTTGTATTTTTGAGCACAAAGTTTTCCTTGGCATTACACTGAGGTTGCTAGGTTTCCGTGATATTCTTTAGGAGGCTATCTCAGCTATAGGAAATGGTTGGTTGGCCTCACCAACGTAGGTGGTTGTAGGAGGAGCAGAAGTTTCACCTGCGTAGAGCCAATGAGTTCTTCACAGGTGGCTCAGTAGAAGAGGAAGACTTTTGTCTTCCTAGTCTATTTGTTCTGTATAGATCTTAATTTTGTGGGGTTGGGCCCTCTGTTGGCAGAAAAAAGAAATCAGACTATGAAACTACATGTGACTAAGCAGTTTGTATACACTTTAAAAAATATATTTTTCCCCCTTTTTGAAAGAAAAAAAAAGGTCATACCGTCTGTGTGTTTCCACTAAAAAACAAAAATTGTGCCATTCATATCCCGCACAAACAGTTTGTGGTGACTTACTTAGTTCCTCCTACGCCAGGAGGCGCATCGGGCATCGATGTCAGTCAGTGGCGACTGCTTAAGCTTCGTCCCAGGCAATGTCAACGGTTCTCAGATCATCAATAAATGTTCGATGCCATGTGATCTTTGGTTGAGCTTGGTTTCGCTTGCCAGTGCGTGGGAGCCATGTAATGGCAATCTTGGCCGGGCGATAAGGGGGTAGACGTAAAATATGGCCCGCAAAGCGGAAGCGCCTTTCTGCAACAACATTGGCTAAAGGGCGGGTGCCTGCTCTTTGTAAGACCTCTTCATTCGTTGTTCGGTCTCGGTAGGAAATTCTCAGGATTCACCGCAGGCCACGTTGTTGAAGCACTTTCATGTGTCGAGTAATTGCATTTGTTGAGCGCCAGGTTTCACTAGCGTATAGGAAAGACAATGGAGTTCAATAGTCTGATCTTGACCCTAACATTCAGGGAGGTTTGTCTGTGAAGGTTCTCAGTCATCCAGGTCATCGTAGTCAAAGGAGCTTGCAAAGAAAAGCGTCTGGACTTCTTTAAGTTACTTGAAGACGTTTCACCTCTCATCCGAGAAGCTTCTTCAGTTCTAAGGTCAAATGGTGGAGAGTCCCAGATATAAACCTAGTGGGAGTTTCCCCCCACAGAGGGACAAAAGGACCCCCTGATGATCCTCTAATCGCCTGAGCCAAGGTGTGAAACTGGGTGTGGGTCCCAATCAGAGAGGAGCAAGGATGGTAGCAAGGTGTTTAGCAATGTTATAAGTGGCTGAGTTTTTCCTTCAGACTCTAAGCCTGAAGGGAAAAAGAAGGAACACACACATGTAAAGGAAGCACTCATAACGTGCGGCTATCCTAAATGGGCGTTCTTAAAGTCAGCAAAGAGGCACAGAAAAGAAGACCAGACACCAGCGAGGGAGGATAAGAAGGACAGACGCAACAACATTGTCATCCCCTATGTAGCCGGTGTATCAGAGAAACTCAGGAGAGTTTTCTCCAAGCATGACATCCCAGTGTATTTCAGACCCAGCAACACACTCAGACAGAAACTGGTTCACCCGAAAGACAAAACTCCAAAACACAAACTTAACAATGTGGTGTATGCTGTACAGTGCAGCGAGGAATGCTCAGACCTCTACATTGGAGAGACCAAACAGCCACTTCACAAGCGCATGGCACAACACAGAAGAGCCACCTCCACAGGACAAGACTCAGCAGTCCATCTGCATCTAAAGGTCAAAGGTCACTCTTTCGAGGATGCCAATGTTCACATTTTGGACAGAGAGGACAGATGGTTTGAAAGAGGAGTGAAAGAAGCCATCTATGTCCACTGTGAGCGACCATCTTTGAACAGAGGCGGGGTTTACGACACCAACTCTCTGCCATCTATAATCCAGTTTTGAGATCCCTTCCCAGACGCCTTAACGCCCACTCACATCCTGGGCCATCTGACCTCAGGAATTCGCATGATAAGGTGGGGCCAGGTTTCACAATGAACTCACCCGAAACTCTGGCTGATTGTGACCCACGCCCAGTTTCACACCTTGGCTCAGGCGATTAGAGGATCATCAGGGGGTCCTTTTGTCCCTCTGTGGGGGGATACTCCCACTAGGTTTATATCTGGGACTCTCCACCATTTGACCTTAGAACTGAAGAAGCTTCTCGGATGAGAGGTGAAACGTCTTCAAGTAACTAAAAAAGGTCCAGACGCTTTTCTTTGCAAGCTCCTTTGATTCAGGGAGGTTGAGTTCCAAATAGGTTGGAGACGTCGCAGGACACCGACCGCCTTCCCTACTCTGACGTCGACATCTCAGTCAGAGATCCCGTCAATTGAGATGATGCTGCCAAGATATGTGAAATTCTCCACCTCTTCAGCACGTTGTTGGTTGCTCATGACTGGAACGCGGGCACATGCATAGCCAACTTGGTCTTCTCGGCGCTGATTCTTAATCCGACTTTCGTCGCCTCCCTCTGCAGGGCCGTGGTCAACTTTTGGAGGTCTTCCTGAGTTTAGTCCGAGTCGAGTCCAAGTCAGTGAGATTACGTGCTTTGTGCCAGGGGACACCTATGCCAGCTTGGTCAACTGATCGTCGCATGATGAAGTCAATTACCGACAGGAAGAGAAAAGGGGATAGCACGCATCCTTGTCGGACGCCAGTACTGATCTTGAAGAAATCTGTGCAGCCGTCATCCATCCGGACGCAGCAACAGGAGTTGGGGTAGAGACCACGAAAGGCATCTATATACTGCTGAGGGACTCCATAGTGGCGTAGGACAGCCCATAGCTTTTTTCTCCTGTTTTGGCTTCCCTTCATTGGCTTCCTGTTAAATCCAGAATTGAATTCAAAATCCTGCTCCTCACATACAAGGTCTTAAATAATCAGGCCCCATCTTATCTCAATGACCTTGTAGTACCATATCACCCTATTAGAGCACTTCGCTCTCGCTCTGCAGGCCTACTTGTTGTTCCTAGAGTATTTAAAAGTAGAATGGGAGGCAGAGCCTTCAGTTTTCAGGCCCCTCTTCTGTGGAACCAGCTTCCAGTTTGGATTCAGGAGACAGACACTATCTCTACTTTCAAGATTAGGCTTCAAACTTTCCTTTTTGCTAAAGCATATAGTTAGGGCTGGACCAGGTGACCCTGAATCCAGGCAGCATGTTGGCACGGTGGTTAGCACTGTTGCTGCACAGCAAGAAGGTCCTGAGTTCAATTCCACCATCAGGCCGGGGTCTTTCTGTGTGGAGTTTGCATGTTCTCCCCGTGTTTGCGTGGGTTCTCTCCGGGTACTCCGGCTTCCTCCCACCGTCCAAAGACATGCAGCTTGTGGGGATAGGTTAATTGGATAATCCAAATTGCCACTAGGTGTGAATGGTTGTCTGTCCCTGTGTGTTGGCCCTGCGACAGACTGGCAACCTGTCCAGGGTGTACCCCGCCTCTCGCCCTATGACAGCTGGGATAGGCTCCAGCGCCCCCCGCGACCCTGAAAAGGACAAGCGGAAGCGAATGGATGGATGGATGAATTGAATTGAATTGAATAGAGTCGGCCGGTGGACGCTGTCAGAGGCCTTCTCGAAGTCAGTGAAATTAATAGAAATCTTTCTTCGGTATTCCAATGTTTGTTCAATGATCATGTGGAGGGTGAAAATTTGCTCAACGCATGACCGGCCACTCTGAAAGCCAGCCTGCTCTTCTCGCAATCGTTCATCCACTGCACGTCGTAACCAATACAAAAGAACGAGGCAAAACACTTTCCCGGGTACCGACAGCAATGTGATGTCTCGCCAGTTGTTACAGTCACCCAAATCACCTTTCTTTGGAAGTTTGATGATGACGCCTTTTGTCCAATCATCAGGTTATTGGTTATTGGTAACTTTATTGTCCTATGTAGGTACATGTGATGTTGACCAGCAGGCGTTTAGGAGTCTTGTAAGGGCGGCTTCCAACTGGGGTCCGCCATGCTTCAGCCTTTCGGGGAGGATTTAATCCAGGCCTGCAGCCTTTCCACGCTTGAGGAGTTGGATCGCTGTCTTGACTTTGGCGGCACTGATTTGTCTGATATCGACAGGAAGGAGGTCCATGGAAGGTGCCAGGTCTTCGGCCTCGAACAGGCGGAGTGGCTCGGGTTGGTTCAGAGTATTGCGGAAGTGTTTGGCCCAGCGTTGGTCTTGTTCCGCTTGTGGCTGAAGAAGTTTGTGGTGATTTCAAAATCAAGATTAAAAAGATGAATATATACAAAGCTAAGCAGCGCTAGCTAAAAGAGTCTTTTAAAAGATGTAACTGGAAGTTTCTCTGACAGCGTTTAGCCTTTCCTCTTAGTTATAAAGTTTACTGAAGAAGGAGTCAGGACAAAGATGATGAAAAGATATTAAAACAGCTTAATTACTGATGAACAGTGGCGGCTCTGGATAATTTTCATGGGGTGGCAAAGGAGGCACAAGAGGTCTAAGCAGGGTGGCACATAGCTGCACAGTAAAGTATGTGAAAATCCCCTGTGTGTAAATGGAGTCAACAAAACATCCACAAAAAACACTTTAAAACGAGTTATTGTATCATATTCTAAGAAAACAAGGTCTATAAGAGGCTTTTCAACAAAGAAGTAATTCGTTTTTACAAGTATTTTAGGGACTAGTATTTTGGGAGGGGGAGGCCCCCGGTTTCCCCTCTGGTAGCTGCCCCTGCTGATGTAGTCTCCAGCAGAGAAAGGGATATTTTTTTCTAACAATCCCCACATACTCAGGTAAAAAAAGAAAACAAAAACCTTTTCTTATAATAAAGTTGCAAACGCAGCAGAAATATACATGTAAATGTGAACAAGGCCTGAGACTGTGATTCTACAACCCAGAGAAGTCAGGCTCCAGTCCTCGAGGGCCGCTGTCCTGAAACCTTTAAACTTGCACACCTGGATAAAATGATCAGGAACTTGACTGCATGCTGAGGTGGTGCTTCAGCCACTTGATTCATGCGTTGGATCAGGGACACAGCTGCTGTAACGTAAGACTGACGTCCACCTACCACAGCAAAGAGATATTTAGAGCCAAGTGACTGCCACGTTTCCTCAGGTGAGAAGCTGAGCTGTTGTTCGCTGAAATGTCCGTTTGTTTCGGCTCACACAGGACACACCACACACTTTATATCTGGTCATGTGACTGCACGGCTACATCTGATTGGTGAAAAAGTTACAGGTAGATCCATTGGCAGCATGATTTCTTATTAGCAGTACCTAATGTGTGAAATAAATGATCTGAAAAATTGAACTTTTAGAAGTAAATTTTTTTACCTAAACTTCCTCAAGTAGACGTAACTCGTTACTACCCACCTCTGTCTGGGATGCAGTGTAGTATTTTCATGTTAGTACTGTGAAAAGCATCTCTCAGACGTTTAACAGGGTGATTTTCACCGCGTCACCTGACCTCACCCTGCTCACAGACAGTTCTCGCTGACACTGCTCACACCCTAAACTACCCAGATCGTTTCTTTGTAAACAGCTACTTCCTCATAACAGATGCCATCCTCACATTCCCTCCTGAAAAACTGTCACTGGTTCAAATACACACGAAGAATCATTTTAACAGGGTGTCAGATACAGTTTCCACCTGCAGCACAAACACAGCGTGTTAATGTAAATGCTTTTTTTTCATGAAAAAGTGCAGTCAGATTTCAAGTGTTTTGGGTTGTTCTGTCTTTGTGTCAGTAAGGTCATGACTTTCTGAAAGATTTAAACATAAACTTTGACATTAAAAGAAGACGTGTGCAAATATCTTGTATTCCTGCAGAGCACTGCCTGAGATGGAGGCTTTAGAAAGAAAGCTCTACCACGTCGCCTTCGGGCCTTCAGTTACTGTGAATGAGATCTGTTGTAAAGTGCAGCAGGGAAAGTGATTACTGTAGGTCGACTGGAAATTTTACTTTTACTGATTCCCCCAATAAGAAGGTTTTTTTTTCATAGGCTTTTAAATTATCTCAGTTTAATTTACACATCATCTTGTTCATCAAGATCATTTCCACACGGTCTTTGATTGTAGGGCTGGGCGATATGACCCAAAATTCATATCTCGATATTTTTTAGCTGGATGGCGATATAAGATATATATCTCGATATATTTTTTTAAAGCCATAAAGTAAGAACAAAAAGAGAGTTCTTAGTCAAAGCTGTGTCCCAGATGTCACACAGGCACTTTTATTAACATACAGCACAGATGTACATGAAAAATTACTCAAAATTAAATTATGAGCATTCATTAAATAATAATACTCCATAAATAAAAGAAAACAAGGTTGTTTTTGTGCTAAACAAAGAGCTCACAATTGTGCAGTCAAAATGTAAACTAATAGACGCTGAGCGTAATAACAAAGACAGATTTCACAGCTGCTCTGTTCCCAACTTGTACTGCGTGACTGACAGCCTGGAGTTTGAAATCCACTTCATAACCACGTCTCTTACAGGTGCCATTTATGGTCCTTATACACACACAATACGGTAATATTACGTTGAAGCACAGTACGTATCACTCCGCGAGGCTCAGCCGTAATGCTCCGACAATCCATCAAGCGGTGCAGCTCCGTAGCTTACCAAAGTCGTACTAAAACATTTTTTGACAGATTGCTGAGCGCCGTGTTCCACATAAAATCGGTTCGCGGCCATCAAGCACAACCAGAATTCATACATAAGGCGCGCTGTCAACTTTTGAGAGAATGAAAGGATTTTAGGGTTAGCGCTGTTAGCTCGTTAGCATGTTTAGCTCGTTAGCACGTTGACGCCGTCCAGCCCCACGCATGGGGCGATGCGCAGTAACTCGTTAACGGAGATTTGCCGTGTCCGTCTTGTCGCTGCCTGCACGTGAAGCGATGGGGGAGGACGGGGAGTTGTCTTCAGTGAAGGCGAGGCGGAGTAACGTTGCGTAGAGACAAAAGTGGACGAAAGAGAGGCAAACTTGCGGCTCCACAAGTATAATTATAACGTAACATAGACTATATCGATATAAAGGATATTGTCACATCTTATATCTCGTATAAAAATATATCGATATGTTTTAAAAACTCGATATATCGCCCAGCTCTATTTGATTGGCATGATTTTTGAAACAGAAATGAATTCAGCTGTAAATGAACATGAGCTTGATTGTGATTAGCTACCTACATCCATCAAACCGAGCCGGTGACAATGCATCGCTGCAAACGTTGGAGTGAAATGCAGACACTGGCAGCAGCACAGCATGCAGCAGCGACAGGCTTCTGAGGCTTCTGTCACTGCAGCTCTTTATGCTGCTTTCAAAGCAGGTGATGCAGTGCTGGTAGTGCTGGGAGGCTGTGGTGAATCCATAGGTCTTTAATAAGCTGCTGCTTTGCCACCAAAATAACTCCATTAAAACCACTTACACTACATTACCACTACATTTACTATGATACTTGGCATTATTTAAATTTAAATAATGCCAAGTATTATAGTTTATAGTATAATAGTATATCATAGTATCATATTACTACAGTTTGAAAAATAACTAACAATACTGAATATATTCACTTTTGTTAGGTATTTTTTCAAAATGTAGTAATTCAAACTTTTTTTACACAGAGGTGGCCAAACTACAGAAACTACTGAAGTAGAAGTACTAGATACTAGTAAAAAATACTCAAGTAAAAGTACAGATTCTTAAATGTACTGAAAGTAAAAAAGTAAAGAGTAGCTCTTTGGAGGACGCTTCTGCCAGCTATCTTTTTGCAAAGCTAACTAAACCTTGTGCTTTATTAATGTAATAATAACAAAATGTTAGAAGATGGAAATAAAAACAATTTCAGTCTAAATTTTAATTTTCCTTTAAGGAGTCCCCAAAAGGTTGATTCTGTTCATCTGGATGTTTTCAGAGGGAGAAACGTTTCGTCATCATCAGGTGACGTCTTCAGTCTCAGCTGACTGCAGGTTTCAACCTTAGAAAACCTTAGATTTGCATAATGACTGAAACCAGCCCACTGAAGGAACAATGGGCTGAGACATCACTTCCTTGATCAGTAATATGCAAATTGTCTTGACCACTGATCAATGGTCATGAGAGAGTTAATACCCTACAGCTTATGACAAAATTTAATCCGAAGTGATTGATGGCCCTAATCACGACCTTTTGACCTCCCCCCCTCCCCCCCGGAAGTGTGTAATGAGCGTGACGAATCGCATCCAGAGAAGGGGGGGTGAACCCCGGAAGCGCGCCATCTGTTGCTAAGCGTGTCGAATTGCATCCTGAGAAGGGGGGGGGGGGAACCTCCGGAAGAGCGCCATCTGTTGTTGGGGAAAAAAAGTTTTTAGAGGGAGGGAGTGCAGCGGGGGAGGAGAATAAAAAAGCAGAGAGGTGGAGTCCGTCACAATTTCTAAGGCACAGACACAAGATGGATTTCCTTCTGCAGCCCAGCAGCGTTCCTGTGTCCGATGAGATCTGCTCTCCCAAAGAAGAAGGCTTTGAATATGACATATTCAAATACAGCATATTTACTATGGAAGGCCTCGATCCGGACCTTATGACCCTACCGGAAATACTCCGGAAGTGTCTAGTCATTTTCAGACCTGATGCGTCATGTTCCCTAAGCACAGCGGTGATGCAGCAGCTGATTCTGTGCTGTATAGAGAGACAGAGCGGATGTAATTTTACTTTCTTAAGCTGCACCGGCGTTTGTAATGGAAATAAAGAGTGACTTCCTGTAGAGATTTCAATAGTATTTTATTTTCCTATAATACAGACGCTGTAAAAAACCTTTAAGATACACCATAGCTTGTGATGAAAAGAAGAACTTTCTATCCGCTTGTAACCTACAGGCTGCCTATGTGTAAAAAACGAATAACTATCCCTTAGTGAATACTACTTTTCCTTTTGAGAGACTGAAAAAGAAACCAGCGACAGGCGATCTTGTTTCACACACACACACACACACACACACACACACACACACACACACACACACACACACACACACACACACACACCGCGGGTCAAAGAGGAGTTTTTTTCTTCAATACTTTAACAATAAGTTTTCTCAATAGATAGAAAATGATGACGCTGAGGAGTCAACATCCGATATTATCATTGCTTGTAACCCGGTAAATAATTTCGTACATCTCCCCATAAAACAAGTCTTAGTGGAAAAAAGCTCATATTCGAATAAGTTTATTAAAGCACCCCCCCTCTGTGGAAAAGAGTCAACCATGAGGCGAGTTTTGTCAACAGCAATTGTCCATTTGGTACACCACAATTTTTACACCACACTCCTTGTCCTTGATTTCTTATCGTTTCTTATCGTTCCTCTGTCCCTTAATAGAAACCACATATATAGAAACTATCCTCCCTTTCAGTTGTCTTTTGCACTTCCATATCGCAAAGCAGTTACTGTAGGTTATTTTCTGCTTATGCATTAATGTAATTAATTAACTTATTTATCCTTAAGTAAGGTAATGACTTGAGTTCTAATGCTTTTTGTCTCTTGAGTTAGCTGTCAATGTGGGATTTTTTTCCCCTTTTGTCCAGTTAAAGCTGCCTTTCATTCTTCAACACAGCTTAAACTCTAATAGGTAAGCTTTCTTGTAATTTCTTAGTTCTGCAGGCTTCTTGAAAGACATCCGAGACTCTTCTTTGGATGCTGGCTGCCTTTTGTTTTGTTTTCTGTCAAGATGATCCCACACTGCTTCGATTATCTTGAGGTTCGAACCCTGGAGAGATCAATCCATGACTGATGCGTTGTTTCATCCAGGCATACTTTGACTACATTGGCAGTATGTTTGCGATCATTGTCGTACTGAAAAATGAAGTTGAAGCCAATCAGACACTACGTGGTATTACATGGTCGATCAAAATCTGGTGGAACTTTTCTACATTCATAATTTGATTAATTTGGATAAGAGCTCCAACAACACTGGCTGAAATCCAGCCTCAAAGCACGGTAGAGTATCCACGCTGTGTTAAAGACGGCTATAGACATTCACTGTTGTATCTCTCTTCGGACCTCTTCCGTGCATATTTCAAATTTGGATTCATTACTCCATAAGACATATTACAGCTGATTTCTTTTTCCAGTCAATTTCTTGTGTAATTTGGCACACCTCAGCCTTATTTTTCTCTGTTCTCCTTCCTTAAGAATGGCTTATTAACAGCCACCCTTCCAACTCAGATAACTTTTGATGAGGTTTCATGAAATGTTTACAGCACTTGAGTTACTCGCCACGGCCATCCTAAATGCTAAGAACACTAAACTTTAATTCTAAATTACGTAATTAACGTTAACCAGAAAAAACAAGCCAAAGTCGAAATGTTGCTGAGCTGACCTGTGGTATGCTATGTCTTCTAAAGCACGTATAATGTAAACAGAACTGGTCTTTGCACAGAAGCCTGTGGAGCTTCATAATTAACCTCAGTGTGTGAAGAGGACTCTCCATTTAATAATAGCTGTAATAAAATGTTCTGGCCGACGGTGTTAAACGCTGCACTTGGGTCTAGCAGGGAAGATTTCAACTTTTCAATATGAATGAAGGCTGAAAACTGATTAGATTAATGTCTGATGATCTTTTCTGTGCTTCTTCAAGTTTGTAACACCAAACATATTAAAGGATGATGTAAGGCTCACAGGAAGAGTTTAATTAGACACACATTTACTATTTTCTTTATACTCTTTCTTTCTTGACATGTTTAATATGATTACTATCAGAGGAGAAAATGAACCTTGTGTATGGAACGCCAGGACTGCCATAATGAATTAATTAAATACACCATTAAATAATTAATTAAATGTGGCAATAATTAATTAAAATTGGAATTAATTAATTAAATAAATAGTTATGATATATGTAATTAATTAATTATTGACACATTTAATTAATTATTTATGTATTTCACATTTTAATTAATTATTTAATGATATATTTATTTATTTCATTTTGGCAGTCCCGGCGCCTGGCTCTCATCTTGAAATAATTTTATCTGTCAGCCTCACCCATCAAACTCAGGGGGCGGGGTTAACGCTGATCGAGTCAAAACCATTGCTTTGGCCTGGTGGCCATTGTTTCTAGCACACAACAACCGGCATGTGGAAGCTAACAGAACTGAGCTTTGAAAAACCCTGTTTGTGTGTTACCAAATACCGTTTTAATATTTTTTTAGCCGAGAATGTAGTGGTTTAATCTTCATGTGTCTGGTCGGTTTGTCAAGATACAGCCTCTTTGCAAAAGTGTTTCGATGATTTCGGAGATGTCTGCCCAGTCTCACGGCAAAGCGTGGGATAGACCCGCTCGCCTCGCAAGCAATCCCACCGACAAAGCGCAGGCCCCGGTACACAGCTGTAGTAACCCCCGCTGACTTCTTTTACTGAGGTTATATTTATCGATGTTTTATTTCCTGATGTTCTTATGTGTCCTACGTGTTTCAGTCTGAATTATAACTAACATTAAAAACATGTTTAAGGAGGAGAGAGAGCAAATAAATCTGTTTAACATCTGATCTTTGGGTTTTTGTTCAGTAATCAGCGTGACCTGTGTATAAACACATAAAAGAGATAACGTTGGTGTTTCCGTCATGTAGTAACTGCTGGCTTTAACTGTACAAAGGTTGTTCGACACTATGAAACACATACAGACTTCATGATGTTCGGCTAATATTTTTATTGTGAATATTAATCATGCTGACCTCGCTCTGTACACCACGCAGCGAGGTCAGCATATCCACGATATCCTCAGCTCCATGAGTTAACACAAAGTTTCCCAGCTGACTATCTAACTGCCAACTATTCCAGAGACGTGAAAATATACAGCATAAAGAAAAGTGTAAGAGACTCAGCAGCAGATTAGAATAACAGTTATACATTTAATAAATCACCAAATGAATCCAAGAAACGAGCAAACCTGTTCCGACAATTTGAATTTGTATTCCCTCAGCTGCAGACTCGCTGCTGTTTAAATGTTTGAAAAGGAAGATTAGATATAAAAAACGTCAAACATAGACTCAGTCTGCCTTCACATTTGATATGAGGCCAGCACGTATAGTGGCCTCAGCAGGCTATTACTGAAATACACGTGCTATATCATAAACTATGATATAAACAGGGAGGTCCTATTAACATGTTTAGTTTTAAAGGACACCTTCCTGCCTTTAGTCTCATTCATGAGCAGTATTAGTTTTCTTCTAACATCCAGAAGTCTGCACAATGTGTTTCATAGTTTGTAACAAGCCTTTGACAGGTAAACATAACATGACCGAAAAAGCAAAAAAAAAAGAAAAAAAAAAGAGAGAGAGTGTTGACATAAGAAGAGAAAATTCTCTCAATTATGGAGACAGACAAATGGTTCATTTATGTTTGATGTGTGTTTATTCCTCCCTAAATATCGTCGGTGGAGTTCGTCATGCACGTCAGATTTTCCTGCGCATTTTTATACGTCTGCCAACAGAGAGAGAGAAAAAAAAATCACATTCTAACAGACAGCTGGTGCTTAGAATACAGTTGAATAACTATTAAAAAACAGATGATATTTAGATGATAGTTCAGTCTAACACATGTGCCAGTGAACCATTAAACGTCTGTGAAACTATGCAGTTATGAAACGTAACTTTAACCTCAGCCAAACCGATTTGCTCAGTTGTAAATAAAACAGCGAAGTAAACGTGACCCGACAGACAGAACCTGAGTGAATGAAGTCCAGCGTTTAACCACTGAGAGCTAAAACTCAGCTGAGGTTTGAAAGCTGTGTGCCGGTGATTGGACATCAGCCGCTGATAAAGCTGTTCGCCTATAAAGTGCTCTGTAAGGAAACGAGCTCCAGCAGCTCTGCGCTCGGGGAAAACACTATATTTACTTATCTTGTGCAGAAAAATGCGCTGACATTGCGTTATATCGAGCACCGGCTGCCCAGTTAAACGGTGACTATCACCAGGTAACTAGGCGTGTTTCTTGAATTAGCAGCAGGTGTTAAACAGCTGACAGATGAGGAGGAGGATGCATGCAGGTAAACTGAGGGTCTGCTGAGCTGATCGCTGGTTTCGTGAGAAAAATGTCAGCTCGTTCTTTATGTTACAGAAGCACAGAGACACAAGACCAGGCGGAAAGAGACGATCGTTCGGTGAAAATGAGAATCTGCGAATGCAACATGTGGAACACGGAGAGTGGAATATGTAAACAAACCGGTTAACGTAACCCCCTCGGTGCACTCTGCATGCTAACTGTTAGCAGAGCTAGTGAAATCTCTGAAAACATCTGAGCACTTTTGCAAACATGTTCTATGTTGACAACCTGACCAGACATACGTCGCGGCATTCGCGGCTAAAACACTGTTAAAAGTGTAGCTGGTGACAGAAAAACGGGGTATTTTAAAACTACACCACCACCATTGCTGCTTGTGATTTGATCTGCATTCTGGGATAACTGGCTGCCCCAAGTCTACACAAGCAATCGATTTTCTAGGATCGACCTGTTTTGACTTACTTTGCACGGCAACCAATCAAATGTTAGAGAAGCTGCATGGGCAGCGTTAACCCCGCCCCCTGAGTTTGATGGGTGAGGCTGACAGATAAAATTATTTCATGATGAGAGCCAGGCGTCAGGACTGCCAAAATGAAATAAATAAATATATCATTAAATAATTAATTAAATGTGTCAATAATTAATTAAATGTGTCAATAATTAATTAAAATGTGAAATACATAAATAATTAATTAAATGTGTCATAACTATTTATTTAATTAATTAATTCCAATTTTAATTAATTATTGCCACATTTAATTAATTATTTAATGGTGTATTTAATTAATTCATTATGGCAGTCCTGGCGTTCCATACTTGTGTAGTCTAAAAACTTTTTATTGAATCAAACTGTAATGTTGTTGAACTCTGACGGACGTGTCTTTTAATCTTGTCAACAAATCCTTAATCATCTAAATCTGCCATTTATCATCTTGTAAAATGTTCCCTCTGCTTCTGTTGCACATCTCCCCCCGACACTCTCTGCTTCACCTGTCCTGTGCAGGTGGTCCAACCCCTGCCTGCCTCCTTAAACTGGGGTGTTTAAATCTCTTTACCTCTGTTGTGAACTTCACACAAAGTTTGTGGTAACAAAATCAAACTGACGAGGATCTCGTTTGAAAAACACACACACTCACGAGACAAAATAAAAACAGACTGCTCAAAGCAAAAGCAGAGCCCTCACAGCTGGTAGTACAAACACAGTGACAACATGCGTATTAGATACCCTCAGTGCCAAAAGCATAAATATGAAAAAAATGTGATCACCAAGAATATCCTAAAAATGGCATTGAGGTGCGTGTTACAGTAAAGAAAAAAAAAAGCAGCGAAATTTTCATCTGAAAATGTTGAATTTTAGTAAAAACAATGCTCTGTAGTTTGATACTGTCGTTACAGACAAAGCAGATGTTTAAAGCCTTCGGACGCTCATTTGAAACGCGCTCATTCTCCTTATCAGCTGGAAACATTAAAGCCGTAAAATGACTTTTTCAAACGGATAAAAACTATTGAACAGCAGCAATGTTGAGCCTGTTCCAAAATTTGAATGTACATGTGTTGAAGGTGCGGGTCTTGTTGAATTATTAAACATACTTTCTTTAATTTTTCGAGCCACAAAAACAACAACTTTTAATTTTCTTCTGCTTGAGTCTCGGCCTCGGGTAGCTCTACTTATCATTGCTCAGTCAGTCGTCTGTTTGTGCTACTTTTTTTCAAGGAGCAGTGGATTATTGGTAAGGGTGACTTTATGTGTTTAGTTACTTAAGTGGAAGTACTGTGGAAAGTTTTACCTTACATACATAGATCTACCAGTACAGCTTCTGAGGTATCTGTTTACAAAATGTTATAATCTATTCAAAGGTTCTTTGCAATTTTACATTGATAAACATTATCCTTAACACATTTGGCCCACATAAAGTACTATGGCCATCACACTGTCATTTAGAATTGTTTAAATAACTCGTGTCTTAAGTCCTTCCATCAAACAGAAAATTAAAAAAGTCGCATGGTTCACTTTTACATCACAAAATGTTAGAAATATAAGCCGTTCATAACAAACTGAAAGGTTGGGAGTTTAAAATGCAAACCGATGGAAGCAGAAGTAGAAGACTATAATGTCTCAGAGCACACGGTGTCTATTAATGTGTAGACATGTATAAATAAGAGCTTAATAAAGATGCTTAATTTCTTAAGAAATAAACAGGTGGAGTGATCTTTATCAAAAGTGGATGTTGCATCTGTGGCTAAACCACTGTACCCAAAAAAACTTTAAAAATCTGCTGTGTGTGAGGCTGTGTAAGTAAAGCTTGCCCTTCACACCTGCGTGTAATAAACCATTTGTTGGGGGTTGTGGATTTGGCACCTCAGCATTGTGAAAGTGGGGAAACATGTTTCTGGCTGTGCATAAGATTCCTCCTTACAACTTAGAATCTCAGCTCTAAATGAAATTCAGATGTTTTTTTTTAAGTATGGCTAATGTATTATTTGACTTCTAAGGCACACACACACACACACACACACACACACACACACACACACACACACACACACACACACACACACACACACACACACACACACACACACACACACACACACACACAAGAACAACACAGAGAAGAAGAAGAGGGGGTCGTTTTACTACACATCATAAAAACGCAATCATTCATCTTCCAACTGTATCTTTCTGTTCTGGCTTTAGAGTCATAGGTTGTTTACTGAGCCGTACTTTGGGAGTCATACTGTTGTGATACTGGGGAGAAAAGGGTAAGGTTTGATAGACTAAACCCTTACACACATAACGTGAAAAACCTAAAGAGTGTGTGAGACTGCTAGCTGTGTTGTTCAGCATTAAACTCATCTACAAATGTGTTAGTAAAGAGCGACTTGTACTTCTGTCCCATTAAGCAACGGTTTAACAAATTTCACTGCAAACTATAAAAGGAATCTGGATTTATATAGAACATAGTAGTGATGGATTAAGTGCAGGAAACACTAGTATAAGGTGTCTATTGAACAAATCTCCTTCAGCGTTCAAAATGACCAAAGTGAGGCCTACAGGCGTTTCTCTCGATTGGTTGTGTTCAGGGAAAAAGCAGCTAAATACACTGAGACTGCTCCACATTGTTAGTGAGTTAACTCTGGATATCTGTAGGTTTTGTCAAACTTGGAGTGAACAAAAGCAGAAAAACAGTAAAAGATGCAGACGGTGAAAGTCTGGTTTATTTCATGAACACAATGAAACATTTTACAGTCCACAGAGCAAAGTAGCATACATGATAAATAGATACACATAACATGAGAAGTAAAACTCGTCGTCTTACCACATGTTATATTCTGTAAACTTAAAATAACCGCAGAAATTAGAGTTTAGTGTTTTAAGTCATCTATTAAAAAACATGAGTCAACATTACTGAAGTGACGCTTTAACGATGCGTCTTATCACCGTGTTTATGATGATAAAACATGTTCTCTCGTTAGTAGATGTCAGCGCTGTCACTTGTCATGAAAATGTCCAGAGCCAGGGTTCCTCTTTAATCACCATTGATCATTAATAGGGTCACAAAAGATTTGTCACATTATCCCCATAAACAAAATGCTTTTATAGAAATCATTGTGACACAAATATTTAGATTCTTGATTCACAATGTGCACGAACTCAAAATCTTTAGAGGTTCATATTTATAAAGTATCGCAAATAATACATTTATACCATTGTATGAGCTACACTTCTTGTAAAAACTGATTGAAAAAAGCTCCTGTCGTGACCTTCCTTCTGTGAGGACACACACACACACACACAGAGAGAGAGAGAGGGGGAGATCATTAGGATTGGAGGCGTTTTTGGATTTTCACTTATTGTTGGCTTTACAGTCACATAAAATTCATTCCAATTTTTTTTGCCTTTGCTTCAATTAAGGTGTTTCTTTAAATCTACAGCAGCTTCCTTTTCAAAAAGTTTACTGACATAGTAAGGAAGTAGCTAGGGAACTCAGTAAGTATGAGCAACAACAGCTTAGGGACTGTTTCTACAATAAAGAGGAATTCATCATCATCCGCAGTTCATCAAAAAAAAAAAAGCGCCATTAAAAACAATTCAGCAGATCCTCAAAGTATGGATACAATCTGTTTTCAGCTGTAGAGGTACGCTTCATGTACTTATCAACATGCAGTTTAGAGGCTTGCATTAGAGTGCTTTGGTACTTGGGCCTCTTTTATTTAGCACGGTTATACCATTGTGCATTTAGCTATATAAATATGCTCAAGAGTCTATTGTATGTTTGTCATGCAATTAAAAATTCAAAAATATAATTTTTAAATCAGTAACTTTGCAAATTTAGCGCGGACCCTCACCCCTCCCTCCGGCTCCCACGGCCCCGCTGTCACCGTAAGACTCATACTCTTCCCCCACGTATGCTGCTAACTATGGTGTGTGAGGTGGGCCCCTGGGTGCCTCCTGTGAGGGCTGTCTGTTTTCCACATTCTGCAACGGTAAAATACGACTTAGAGGCGGATATTTGTTTTACTTTATGGGCAACAGTTGTTCTTGCTGTTGACAAAACTCGCCTCATGGTTGACTCTGAGAAAAAAACTCTTTCCCACAGAGGGGAATAAACTTATTCGAATATGAGCTTTTTTCCACTAAGACTTGTTTTATGGGGAGATGTACGAAATTATTTACCGAGTTACAAGCAATGATAATATCGACTGTTGACTCCTCAGCGTCATCATTTTCTATCTATTGAGAAAACTTATTGTTAAAGTATTGAAGAAAAAAACTCCTCTTTGACCCGCGGGGTGTGTGTGTGTGTGTGTGTGTGTGTGTGTGTGGGTGTGTGTGTGTGTGTACTTGTTTTCATGACATCTTAGGACAATTTTATGATAACACACTCACAAAATGAGGACGCTCAGAAAAATGAGGACATTTTTGAGGTCCTCATTTTTCTGAGCCTTCTAAAGTGTTCTAGAGGCTCCCAACATGCTCCCAAACCAAAAATCTCGGAAGTCCTGAAACATCACAATTTTATGAAAAAGTGTGTTTAAGTGTGTTTAGCGTTTTTGCTCACTTTCAGTTTCACCGCCTACTGGCCAGTTTTGGAACTTAACACACTTTAAACACACTTTCAGTGACGTCACTCTGCGAGTCCTCATATTGTAGGTGTGTCAGACACAATAACACATTTGACCCAGGTTATACCCTTCTGGGGCTTAGCGGACACATGCGTGGACAGCACCTTTTAGCTCTTATGTCCACAGTCGTATTCAATGTTGAAATGGAGGTGAAATTTATTTGAAACATTCGTGGAATAGTAACAGATGAATTTTGAGGCTTCTGAAAATTGTTCGTTCAAACCTTGCCAATTAAACAATCATTCTAACACACATCAAAATCTTTTCACATTTTTATACATATTAAGGTGAACTCTAAACAAGGGTAACAACAGTTAAATCAGGCAAATCTTGACAAAAATGAAGGTCTTTAGGTTCAGTTATCAGTGCCTGCACAGCTTGGTTTCTTTTGTTGTTGACAAAATGTATCGAAATACAAAGTTTCAACATTTGTCTAATTATATTACTATTAATTAATGAGTCTTACTTCTCAAGATCAATGCACAAATTGTCTGACCTTCACTATGCAGAATGATGTGTGTGCAGATTTTGACCCTTGAAGAGTTTATATTAATCTGAATTAATATAATTGCATCTGCAATCCGCAGTTGAACTTGGAGATTCCTGCCGCTGTCATCTGATTCAGTATGATCATCAGGCTCAGTCTCGACTCTGTGTATCTACAAGAATTGATGAAAAAAGTCAACACTTTATTAATTATATTTTAAATTCAACTTACCTTATACTTTTTACAATATGGTATAAAATGCATATTGTTTCTTTAAAAACTAATAACACACTATTAAAAACTGCAGAATGCACAATTCCAGCTTCATTTAGTAATTCAATTAGTAAATAAAAGTGAGTAATTAAGTCACTTAATTAACTAAGCAACTGTAAATGTCACAGTATACAGAAGTACAATTCAATTTCAATTCAATTTTATTTATATAGCACCAAATCACAAAAAAAGTCGCCTCAAGGCGCTTCATAGGTACAGAGAAAAACCCAACAATCATACTGTATGACCCCCTATGAGCAAGCGCTTTGGCAACAGTGGAAATGAAAAACTCCCTTTTAACAGGAAGAAACCTCTGGCAGAACCAGGCTCAGGGAGGGGCGGCCATCTGTTGCGACTGGTTGGGGTGAGAGAAGGAAAACAGGATGAAAGACATGCTGTGGAAGAGAGACAGAGGTTAATAACAGATATGATTCAATGCAGAGAGGTCTATTAACACATACTGAGTTATAAAGGTGACTGGAAAGGAAAAACTCAATGCATCATGGGAATCCCCGGCTGCCTACGTCTATTGCAGCATAACTAAGGGAGGATTCATGGTCACCTGGTCCAGCCCTAACTATATGCTTCAGCTAAAAGGAACGTTTTAAGCCTAATCTTGAAAGTAGAGATAGTGTCTGTCTCCCAAATCCAAACTGGAAGCTGGTTCCACAGAAAAGGGGCCTGAAAACTGAAGGCTCTGCCTCCCATTCTACTTTTAAATACTCTAGGAACAACAAGTAGGCCTGCAGAGTGAGAGCGAAGTGCTCTAATAGGGTGATATGGTACTACAAGGTCATTAAGATAAGATGGGGCCTGGTTATTTAAGACCTTGTATGTGAGGAGTAGAATTTTGAATTTAATTCTGGATTTAACAGGAAGCCAATGAAGGGAAGCCAAAACAGGAGAAATCTGCTCTCTCTTTCTAGTCCCTGTCAGTACTCTTGCTGCAGCATTTTGGATTAGCTGAAGGCTTTTCAGGGAGTTTTTAGGACATTCTGATAATAATGAATTACAGTAGTCCAGCCTGGAAGTAATAAATGCATGAACTAGTTTTTCAGCGTCACTAAGAGACAGGATATTTCTAACTTTAGAGATGTTGCACAAATGAAAGAAAGCAGGCTTACATATTTGTTTAATATGTGCATTGAAGGACATGTCTTGGTCAAAAATGACTCCAAGGTTCCTCACAGTATAACTGGAGGCCAAGGTAATGCCATCCAGGGTAAGAATCTGCTTAGATACCATATTTCTAAGATTTTCAGGGCCGAGTACAATAACCTCAGTTTGATCTGAATTAAGAAGCAGAAAGTTAGCGGCCATCCAGGTCTTTATGTCTTTAAGACATTCCTGCACTTTAACTAATTGGTGTGTGTTATCTGGCTTCATGGACAGAGCTGCGTGTCATCTGCATAGCAGTGTAAATGTATGCTATGTCTTCTAATGATACTGCCTAGGGGAAGCATGTATAATGTAAACAGAATTGGTCCTAGCACTGAACCCTGTGGAACTCCATAATTGACCTTAGTGGGTGAAGAGGACTCTCCATTTACATGAACAAATTGTAGTCTATTAGATAGATATGATACAAACCACTGGAGTGCAGTACCTGTAATACCTACAGCATGCTCTAATCGCTCTAATAGGATATTATGGTCAACAGTATCGAACGCTGCACTAAGGCCTAGCAGGACAAGCACAGAGATGAGTCCACTGTCAGAGGCCATAAGAAGATCATTTGTAACCTTCACTAAAGCTGTTTCTGTGCTGTGATAAGCTCTGAAACCTGACTGAAACTCTTCAAATAAACCATTCCTCTGCAGATGATCTGTTAGCTGTTTGACAACTACTCTTTCAAGGATTTTTGATATGAAAGGAAGGTTGGAGATTGGCCTATAATTAGCTAAGACTGCTGGGTCTAGAGATGGCTTTTTGAGTAAAGGTTTAACTACAGCCAGCTTGAAGGCCTGTGGTACATAGCCGATTATTAGAGATAGGTTGATCATATTTAAGATTGAAGCATTAATTAATGGCAGGACTTCTTTGAGCAGTTTTGTAGGAATGGGGTCTAAAAGACACGGAGGTTTGGAGGAAATAATTATAGAAGTTAACTCAGAAAGATCAATTGGAGAAAAAGAGTAACTTAACATCAACGGTACTAAAAGTAGCTGTAGATAATATTACATCTGTGGGATGATTATTGGTAATTTTTTCTCTAATGATAAGAATTTTATTTGTGAAGAAGTTCATGAAGTCATTACTAGTTAACGATGGTTGGCTCAAAAGTGCTCTGATTGTTTGTCAGCCTGGCTACAGTGCTGAAGAGAAACCTGGGGTTGTTCTTATTTTCTTCAATCAGTGATGAATAGTAAGATGTTCTGGCTTTGGGGGGGCTTTCTTATAAATCAGCAAAATATTTCTCCAATTATGATGATCCTCTAAATTTGTGACACGCCATTTCCTCTCCAGCTTACGAGTCATCTGCTTTAGGCTACGTGTTTGAGAATTATACCACAGAGTCAGGTACTTCTGATCTGAGACCTTAGTTTTCACAGGAGCTACAGTATCCAGAGTCATATGTAGTGAGGAGGTAAAATTATTATTAACAAGATAATTGACCTCTGTTGGGGTAGCGTTCAGATAGCTGCTCTGCTCTGTGTTGGTACAGGTCATTGAAGATGATAACAGTGGGTGGATTACATTCTTAAACATAGTTACAGCGCTTTCAGAAAGACATCTGTGATAAAGTCTACTCTCCACTGCTGTGTAATCAATTATTGTAAATGTAAATGTTATCAGGAAATGATCAGACAGGAGAGGGTTTTCAGGAAACACTGTTAAATGTTCAGTTTCTATGCCATATGTTAAAAACAAGATCTAGAGTGTGATTAAAGTGGTGGGTGGGTTCTTTTACATTTTGAGAGAAGCCAATTGAGTCTAATAACAGATTAAATGCCATGTTGAGGCTGTCATTCTTAGCATCTACATGGATGTTAAAATCACCAACAATAATTATTTTATTTGAGCTGAGCACTAAATCAGATAAAAAGTCTGAGAAATCAGAGAGAAACTCTGTGTAAGGCCCAGGTGGACAATAGATGATAACAAATAAGACTGGTTTCTAAAATTTTTCAGCTGGGGTGGACAATGTTAAGCATCAGGCTTTCAAATGAATTAAAAGTCTGTCTTGGTCTTTCATTAATTAATAGGCTGGTGTGAAAAATTGCTGCCACACCGCCCCCTCGGCCTGTGCTTCGAGGTTTCTGGTAGTTAGAATGACTCGGGGGTGTTGATTCATTTAAACTAACATAATCATCCTGCTACAACCAGGTTTCTGTAAGGCAAATCGATTGTTCTTTCTTTGTAATTGTTTATGTTTAAGTTGTTTGTTGCTGGTTTTTATTTTGTTTTTCGTCTGTTTGGGAGCTGACACAGTCTCAAAGGAGATGTTTTTTTTTGGGGGGGGGTAACAGGAGAAGAGAAGCTGCAGAGAGGCGTGTAAGACTGCAACTCTGCTTCCTGGTCCCAACTCTGGATAGTCATATTATGGGGGGTTTAATTAATTTGTCCATATTTCTAGAAATGAGAGCTGCTCCATCCAAAGTGGGATGGATGCGGTCTCTCCTAACAAGACCAGGTTCCCTCCAGAAGGTTTGCCAATTATCTATGAAGCCCACATCGTTTCTGGGACACCACTCAGACAGCCAGCAATTTAAGGAGAACATGCGGCTAAACATGTCACTCCTGGTCTGATTGGGGAGGGGACCAGAGAAAACTACAGAGTCCGACATTGTTTTGGCAAAGTTACACACCGATTCAATATTGATTTTAGTGACCTCCGATTGGCGTAACCGGGTGTCATTACTGCCGACGTGAATTATGATTTTACTGAATTTACGTTTACCCTTAGCCAGCAGTTTTAAATTTCCTTCAATGTCGCCTGCTCTGGCCCCTGGAAGACAATTGACTATGGTTGCCGGTGTCTCTAGCTTCACATGTCTGAGAACAGAATTACCAGAGTTTGACCCCCGACGGGTGTGTCGCCGAGTGGGGAAAAACGGTTAGACATATGTATGAATTTGAGGAGTGGAACCAAAACGCAGACACAAAGGAACGTGAAAGAAAATTTGAATATTAACAGAAAGCAAGCCGTTTATTAATCTCTACTTTTAAGATTAGGCTTCAAACTTTCCTTTTTGCTAAAGCATATAGTTAGGGCTGGATCAGATGACCCTGGATCCTCCCTTAGTTGTGCTGCAGTAGATGTAGGCTGCCAGGGGATTCCCATGAAGCACTGAGTTTTTTCCTTTCCAGTCACCTTTCTCACTCACTGTGTGTTAATAGACCTCTCTGCACTGAATCATACTTGTTATTAATCCACAGCATGTCTTTGTCCTGTCTTCCTTTTCTCACCCCAACTAGTCACAGCAGATGCCCGCCGCTCCCTGAGCCTGGTTCTGCCAGAGGTTTCTTCCTGTTAAAAGGGAGTTTTTCCTTCCCACTGTCGCCAAAGCGCTTGCTCATAGGTGGTCCTATGATTGTTGGGTTTTTCCTCTGTATCTATTATTGTGCAATCTACTGTACAATATAAAGCGCCTTCAGGCGATTGTTGTTGTGATTTGGCGCTATATAAATAAAATTTAATTTAATTAAAAGATTACAAAACAGAAGGCAGAGGTGAAGATAAACAATAACCTAACCTGGGGAAAATATTTTTTATTAAAAAAACAAAAAACAAAAAAACCATGAAACCTGACATGGATACAAAGATACCTGGAACATGGAAACGTGGCACCAAAGACAACAGATGACCTGACACTGAACAAATTAGGACAGGACTTACAGTGGCTTGCAAAAGTATTCGGCCCCCTTTAACTTTCCCACATTTTGTCACATTACAGCCACAAACATGAATCAATTTTATTGGAATTCCACGTGAAAGACCAACACAAAGTGGTGCACACGTGAGAAGTGGAACGAAAATCATACATGATTCCAAACATTTTTTACAAATAAATAACTGAAAAGTGGGGTGTGCGCAATTATTCAGCCCCCTGAGTCAATACTTTGTAGAACCACCTTTTGCTGCAATTGGATTCCATTAAAATTGATTTGTGTCACGGCTGGGAAGGCGAGCCGTGTGGTGTGGAGGAAGGAGGACCCGAGATGCAAGCAGTGGATGAAAATGCTAGTGAAGTTTATTTACAAGGTGTAGTGGCAAACAAGCAGTGGGGCATGACAAATAACTGAAGACACCTAAACTGGGAAGAACTAAAATAACAGACCTGGGAGCATACGACAAAGGGCTGAGAGGCCGAGACGACGACCAGCAGGACACCGAGTAACACAGACTGACACGGAGGAACACAGACAAACCGGCAACAGGCAGGAGAACACACAGGGCTTAAATACACACACCAGTAATCAGGGGATGAGAGACAGGAGGGCAATACGGCTGGGAGGAATCAGAGCTGACGGGACAGGGGAAACGTAAAGTGAACACACTCACATCAGACAGAGACCTTCACAATAAAACAGGAAACTCAGACACGGGGAACCAAACAAGACACAGAACTAAACAGACAGATTCACAAACAGACGGGGTGACACCATAGACAGAGACACAGACTCAGAGGCAGACCAAATATAAGACATAGAACTCAAACAATAATAATAATCATCATCATAATAATAAACTAGAAAATGATAATAAACTAAAAGCGCTAGGTCACCGACCCAGGACCATGACAATTTGTGTTTGTGGCAGTAATGTGACAAAATGTGGAAAAGAGGGACGAATACTTTTGCAAGCCACTGTAAGTACACAGAGAGATAATGAGGGGATGAGGAACAGCTGGGACAAGGGGAAACAAAACTAGACTCATTGCATATAGGACAAGGACTTTCCCAATAAAACAGACATCACAAGGGTAATCTAATAAACAAATGAACTTAGCAAACCTAAAGAACTTATAAACAAACATCGACATCCAAACAAACTAAAACTTAAAACGCTGGGTCAACAGACCCAGGAAAGTGACAGTAAAATCATTTATTATATACATTATACTTATTTTCTTAAATTGCTTATCTATTATCTGTATTTTCACTTGGGGGTCTAGGGGTGCTGCTCTTCTTTTCATGACAAATTAGGACATGTTTATGATAACACACTGACAATATCAGGACAATTTTGGCCTTACTCTATCAGTGAACAGCATGCCCATGCTAACTTAAACTAGACCAGCAAGCTAACCCCATGTGTATTAAGTGTTACTTCAGAATAGGAACCAAACAAATTAACGGAACGAAATTAACTGTAACAGCAGTTTGCAAAACATTGTGACAGTTCTCAAGTGTTCCTACCTCAAATACAGCACGTGTTGCTGTGTTTTTGTTGTTAAATGGACGAGGAGAGACCGTGGCTGGTGAGAGGATGCAGCATTTCGTCAGTGGAGCATAGAACGACGTCTCTGATTGGTCAACAAGTGAGTAAAGATGCATCTGATTGTTCGAAAGCCTCAACCAAAGAGCTGCTGGTCACGGCAAGATACAAACTCGCCGGAGCTCTGCGTGAACGGCACATCCGGGACCTTCAGCACTCAGGAGAGATTTATCTTGACGTATGTATTTACCTTTGATATCCATGATTTCACGCACGCTTCGAGGTAAAGTTGTATGTTTAACAAGCTAATTAATGTTAGCTAAATGGAATGGAAACAACACACAATCGATTTGAATAAAGTTAAAATGGTGCATGATGATAAATGGTAATAAATATACTTTAGCTTTATCTTCAGCAACAGATATTAGAAGTTAAATTTAATTGTTTTTAAATTTCCACTGGAGTTAAAGGGCCTGCGGCCCTCTCTGCATCTGCAACTGCAGAGACAGTCAGTCTAAGCTCTTTTTAAGTGTAGGCTACTGCAACACGCATTTTATTTCAAGATATGTTTTCTGGGATTTAAATGATAATATTAATGTTTTCCTGTTTAGCACAAATCAATGACATTAGTGTTTCAGTAATGGTAGTAAAGTGCACAGTTTACAGTATTTGTCCGTGTATTGGCATGTTAAAATTATTCGTGAAGGTAATTTTAATGTCACATTACATTTGCAAAGTGTTTGCACTGGTATATTAGTCTGATTAGCAAATGCATTGTGATTTAAGGCAGAAAAATACTATTTAAAATACCATGTAAAGAAAGTACTGGTTGGTTTTGTCTTGCTGACTTTTCGTCATTTTCTCATGAAGATGTGTACAGGTTGAGCAGATTGAGAGTGAAGAACATGTCAAAAAGAAGACTCAGACTTCGTCCTGAAGCAGAGGCTGCTCACTTTATTTTATCTGGAAGTGACAAGACTTGTTTAAAGGCCCAATGGATCAATGACTATAAAGGTATGTTATATGTTGTTCCTTATGGCTACTGCATGAATATTACCAGAGCTGCAACTAATGTTTATTATAATATTTAATAATATTGTCATGGCCCTGCGACCATGACTCGGTGACTTTGTGTTTATGTTCTTTATTGTTATTACTTTCATTATTATTCATGGCTGTTTTGGGATGGTTTGTGTTTGGGATTTTAGACACTGGGTTCTGGGTTTGTGCTCCCTCTGTTGGTCCCTGGTGTTAGTGTTCCCCTGTCTCATCAGGTTAATCAGGTCCAGCTGTGTCTCCCACCTGTGTGTGACTTCCCAGTGTCTCTCTGTGTATTTATAGTGTGTGTTTGCCTCTGTTCCTCGTCGCGTCGTCTGTGTTCATACCTGGTGTAATCCTCTGCGTGCTCTCCCTGCTGTTCTCCCTTCATGTTCAGGTTTCCCACTCCTCTGTGTAGTTTATCCCAGTTTAGTTTCGTCCTTAGTTCTGTTTGCCATCTCCACTTTGTGTTTGATATTATCAATAAATCACCCTCACACCTGAATAAGTGCTGCGTTTTGGGTCCTCCTTCCACTCTCCACACGGCCGCTGCCCCGGACCGTGACAAATATATAACAATTGCTTCAGTTTCCCTGAGGGAACCTCCCAAAGCTAGCTAGCTATCTATCTATCATCTAGATTAAAAAATGTTTTATATTTTCATGTATTTGAAATTTGTTGCCAACTATTTTAATAATTGTTTTTTTTATTATTAGCATTTATTTATTGTATCAACTCATTTGTTGCAGCCCTGAACGTAAGCATCTAGATCAGGGGTGCCCAATCCCGGTCCTCGAGAGCTACCGTCCTGCAGCTTTTAGATGCATCCTTGTTCCCACACACCTGAATCAAATGGTTTGATCTCTTCAGCATGCCATCATGTTTGGCAAAGGCCTGATAACAAGCCATTCATTTGATTCAGGTGTGTGGGAACAAGGATGCATCTAAAAGCTGCAGGACAGTAGCTCTCGAGGACCGGGATTGGGCACCCCTGATCTAGATGTTCCCCTCACAATTAAAACATTTTGTGATTGTTTGTTCTGCATATGTTTTGTCAGTGGCTGATCAGCTGCAGTAAACCTGATTTGGATTGTATTACTTAACGCTACTTATTGAACATCTTGTATTAGGACGTGGTGTATTTGCCTCTGAACCAATTGAAAAGGGATCCTTTGTGGTCGAGTACCGTGGGGAGCTTATCTCAGAACATGAACGGGACAAGCGGCAGAAAAAGTACACAGAAAAGCAAACTGCTTTCCTATTTGATTTTAAATGGAAAAATAGCACATGGTGGTAAGTAAAGGCATATACAATATCAGTTGTTCTTTACAACATTATGTTTTTAGTGAACAAAACATATGTTCTTTTCTTCACTTTTAGCATTGATGCCTCCCGTGAAGACGACTCACTTGGCCGGCTGGTTAATGATGACCACAAGTACCCAAACTGCAAGATGAAACAGCTGGCAGTCCAGGATAAACCTCATCTCTGCTTGTTTGCTATTGAAAATATCCAAGCGGAGAGTGAAATCACCTATGACTATGGAGAATCTATGTGGCCATGGCGAGCTCTGGTAAGTAAATCCTCTTCATAGATTGTGCAGTACAGGGAATGTTAAATATTAGTAGATGAAAAGATAGATATTATTCTAGTTATGAAGACCAGAGTAGATCAGTGCAGGGTTTTATTGACAAAATTTGATATTTTTGTCCTTTTACAGATGTTTTTGTCCATTTAACCTGAAGCTGATCAGTTTACATGATTAGATTTCTGGGGAAATAGATGGCTTTACATCAGTGTTGGGTTTAGAGCTTTTATTGACAACAGCAGGACAAGTTAGAAGTCAGGAACATGAACTCTACATGTGTTCAGTCGTCATGTCCTCATATTGTTTCAAGCTGTGAAGAACATGAGTGTGTTTCAGAATATATATATCTTTGCAGCAGTTACGATAATAATGTGCTGTTTGCACGATGAGCACTGCTGCTCTTTCTCAGCAAGAGCCTCCCCGAAATTGACCGTGCGCTTTGTGTTGTCCGTACGCGCATCTGTGCATTTCGTGGCGTCTGTGCAGAAATGACTCGCAAGACAAGGCTGCAAACTATTCTCACAGACTTCAAATGTGCACTTGAATCCAAGAAGATAGAAAAGGATCTCTCTCTGTCTCTCCCCCAGCTCTGCTGACTTGCCACTGAGAGAGTAACAACTGCCCCTCCCCCCTCTGCTCTGCAAACAGGTGGCTGTTTTTGCACCCCTCCCCCCTCTGCTCTGCAAACACATGGCTGCTTTTGCACCCCTCCACTCACTTGCTCAGAGCCAGTGTGTGCAAAGTGGAGCAACATAACACTGACAGAGGTTCAGAGAAGGGAAAAAAAACAAAAAACGGAGCAGGCTGCCGTTGTTCACTTCACGAAGGCGGCTCTATAGGCTGTTTTGTTTGCGACCGACACACAGTATAAATATATTCTCAATCACATTCACACCACTCTGTTATATCAGTTCCACTACATCAAGACTATTTTATGGTGGTGAGCTGTTTTATTGTCATGTATTTTGCATAGTAAGATAACCATGTCCTGCATTCAAAACCACTGAAAATGTCTATGGTGGTGCTGTACCTAATATTTTGCTCATTTGATCCAAAACCTATTTTTCCTTTATTTTGAAGGCTGAGGCTTAGATCCATTAGGTATTCACGAGAAAGGCATCATCACATGTCAGGATTACAGTATATCGAAAATATGTGATTATAATGGGAGTCAATGGGACCCAAAATGGTACGAGGAACACAGGAGGTAACACTTATGTGAATCTCCTTTGCTATATACCACACCATAGAGGGGATCATTGAATTTTAAAAATAATCCTAAAATGCACCTCATGGCCAAGTTTCATGCAACTAGTCTTTAAAATGATTGATATATTGAGAATCAAAAATCCAAAGGGTCCCTATTTTGACTTAAACCCTCCGAGGGTTTTAAAGCATCAATTTGGTCTTTATTCCAATTAAATTTAATATTTTTGTCCTTTTACACATGTTTTTGTCCATTTAACCTGAAGCTGATCAGTTTACATGATTGGATTTCTGGGGAAATAGATGGCTTTACATCAGTGTTGGGTTTAGAGCTTTTATTGCCAACAGCAGGACAAGTTAGAAGTCAGGAACATGAACTCTACATGTGTTCAGTCGTCATGTCCTCATATTGTTTCAAGCTGTGAAGAACATGAGTGTGTTTCAGAATATATATATCTTTGCAGCAGTTACGATAATAATGTGCTGTTTGCACGATGAGCACTGCTGCTCTTTCTCAGCAAGAGCCTCCCCGAAATTGACCGTGCGCTTTGTGTTGTCCGTACGCGCATCTGTGCATTTCGTGGCGTCTGTGCAGAAATGACTCGCAAGACAAGGCTGCAAACTATTCTCACAGACTTCAAATGTGCACTTGAATCCAAGAAGATAGAAAAGGATCTCTCTCTGTCTCTCCCCCAGCTCTGCTGACTTGCCACTGAGAGAGTAACAACTGCCCCTCCCCCCTCTGCTCTGCAAACAGGTGGCTGTTTTTGCACCCCTCCCCCCTCTGCTCTGCAAACACGTGGCTGCTTTTGCACCCCTCCACTCACTTGCTCAGAGCCAGTGTGTGCAAAGTGGAGCAACATAACACTGACAGAGGTTCAGAGAAGGGAAAAAAAACAAAAAACGGAGCAGGCTGCCGTTGTTCACTTCAAGAAGGCGGCTCTATAGGCTGTTTTGTTTGCGACCGACACACAGTATAAATATATTCTCAATCACATTCACACCACTCTGTTATATCAGTTCCACTACATCAAGACTATTTTATGGTGATGAGCTGTTTTATTGTCATGTATTTTGCATAGTAAGATAACCATGTCCTGCATTCAAAACCACTGAAAATGTCTATGGTGGTGCTGTACCTAATATTTTGCTCATTTGATCCAAAACCTATTTTTCCTTTATTTTGAAGGCTGAGGCTTAGATCCATTAGGTATTCACGAGAAAGGCATCATCACATGTCAGGATTACAGTATATCGAAAATATGTGATTATAATGGGAGTCAATGGGACCCAAAATGGTACGAGGAACACAGGAGGTAACACTTATGTGAATCTCCTTTGCTATATACCACACCATAGAGGGGATCATTGAATTTTAAAAATAATCCTAAAATGCACCTCATGGCCAAGTTTCATGCAACTAGTCTTTAAAATGATTGATATATTGAGAATCAAAAATCCAAAGGGTCCCTATTTTGACTTAAACCCTCCGAGGGTTTTAAAGCATCAATTTGGTCTTTATTCCAATTAAATGTAATATTTTTGTCCTTTTACACATGTTTTTGTCCATTTAACCTGAAGCTGATCAGTTTACATGATTGGATTTCTGGGGAAATAGATGGCTTTACATCAGTGTTGGGTTTAGAGCTTTTATTGACAACAGCAGGACAAGTTAGAAGTCAGGAACATGAACTCTACATGTGTTCAGTCGTCATGTCCTCATATTGTTTCAAGCTGTGAAGAACATGAGTGTGTTTCAGAATACGTCCTCATATGGTTGGACCAACAACTCTAGTGTGTGTGTGTTACACTGTCCTCATATTGTTGGGTAGCAGAACTGTACTGTGTTAAGTTTCTATAGAATCTGGCATAAGGAAGTCAGATCCTTCTGTAATAATGTTCACTGAAACAAGTATGATCTGTAGTTAATGAGCTAGTCAGCATTTGTAGTACAGAATGTTTCTGACATTATATTGTTGTCTTTTGTTGCAGACACCAAGTGTTGAGACCCTGTCCCAACCTCCTACAGACCAAGAAGTGAGTGACAAATCCACTTCATTCCTCCAACAGGTTACGCATAAATTTTTGTATTTGGAATCAAGTATATGAGTCAGTTGGGCCTAGTGCATAAATGAAATGCACTTTGATTGTATTAAAACAATCAGTTTGAGTGAAAGTTTCCCAAAATCAACATTAGCATTAGGAGAAGGAAATTGGCTATACCAGTTGTTAGTCCAAACTTTCCCTTTAAAGCATCAATTTGGTCTTTATTCCAATTAAATTTAATATTTTTGTCCTTTTACACATGTTTTTGTCCATTTAACCTGAAGCTGATCAGTTTACATGATTGGATTTCTGGGGAAATGGATGGCTTTACATCAGTGTTGGGTTTAGAGCTTTTATTGACAACAGCAGGACAAGTTGGAAGTCAGGAACATGAACTCTACATGTGTTCAGTCGTCATGTCCTCATATTGTTTCAAGCTGTGAAGAACATGAGTGTGTTTCAGAATACGTCCTCATATGGTTGGACCAACAACTCTAGTGTGTGTGTGTTACACTGTCCTCATATTGTTGGGTAGCAGAACTGTACTGTGTTAAGTTTCTATAGAATCTGGCATAAGGAAGTCAGATCCTTCTGTAATAATGTTCACTGAAACAAGTATGATCTGTAGTTAATGAGCTAGTCAGCATTTGTAGTACAGAATGTTTCTGACATTATATTGTTGTCTTTTGTTGCAGACACCAAGTGTTGAGACCCTGTCCCAACCTCCTACAGACCAAGAAGTGAGTGACAAATCCACTTCATTCCTCCAACAGGTTACGCATAAATTTTTGTATTTGGAATCAAGTATATGAGTCAGTTGGGCCTAGTGCATAAATGAAATGCACTTTGATTGTATTAAAACAATCAGTTTGAGTGAAAGTTTCCCAAAATCAACATTAGCATTAGGAGAAGGAAATTAGCTATACCAGTTGTTAGTCCAAACTTTCCCTTTAAAGCATCAATTTGGTCTTTATTCCAATTAAATTTAATATTTTTGTCCTTTTACACATGTTTTTGTCCATTTAACCTGAAGCTGATCAGTTTACATGATTGGATTTCTGGGGAAATAGATGGCTTTACATCAGTGTTGGGTTTAGAGCTTTTATTGACAACAGCAGGACAAGTTAGAAGTCAGGAACATGAACTCTACATGTGTTCAGTCGTCATGTCCTCATATTGTTTCAAGCTGTGAAGAACATGAGTGTGTTTCAGAATACGTCCTCATATGGTTGGACCAACAACTCTAGTGTGTGTGTTACACTGTCCTCATATTGTTGGGTAGCAGAACTGTACTGTGTTAAGTTTCTATAGAATCTGGCATAAGGAAGTCAGATCCTTCTGTAATAATGTTCACTGAAACAAGTATGATCTGTAGTTAATGAGCTAGTCAGCATTTGTAGTACAGAATGTTTCTGACATTATATTGTTGTCTTTTGTTGCAGACACCAAGTGTTGAGACCCTGTCCCAACCTCCTACAGACCAAGAAGTGAGTGACAAATCCACTTCATTCCTCCAACAGGTTACGCATAAATTTTTGTATTTGGAATCAAGTATATGAGTCAGTTGGGCCTAGTGCATAAATGAAATGCACTTTGATTGTATTAAAACAATCAGTTTGAGTGAAAGTTTCCCAAAATCAACATTAGCATTAGGAGAAGGAAATTAGCTATACCAGTTGTTAGTCCAAACTTTCCCTTTAAAGCATCAATTTGGTCTTTATTCCAATTAAATTTAATATTTTTGTCCTTTTACACATGTTTTTGTCCATTTAACCTGAAGCTGATCAGTTTACATGATTGGATTTCTGGGGAAATAGATGGCTTTACATCAGTGTTGGGTTTAGAGCTTTTATTGACAACAGCAGGACAAGTTAGAAGTCAGGAACATGAACTCTACATGTGTTCAGTCGTCATGTCCTCATATTGTTTCAAGCTGTGAAGAACATGAGTGTGTTTCAGAATATATATATCTTTGCAGCAGTTACGATAATAATGTGCTGTTTGCACGATGAGCACTGCTGCTCTTTCTCAGCAAGAGCCTCCCCGAAATTGACCGTGCGCTTTGTGTTGTCCGTACGCGCATCTGTGCATTTCGTGGCGTCTGTGCAGAAATGACTCGCAAGACAAGGCTGCAAACTATTCTCACAGACTTCAAATGTGCACTTGAATCCAAGAAGATAGAAAAGGATCTCTCTCTGTCTCTCCCCCAGCTCTGCTGACTTGCCACTGAGAGAGTAACAACTGCCCCTCCCCCCTCTGCTCTGCAAACAGGTGGCTGTTTTTGCACCCCTCCCCCCTCTGCTCTGCAAACACATGGCTGCTTTTGCACCCCTCCACTCACTTGCTCAGAGCCAGTGTGTGCAAAGTGGAGCAACATAACACTGACAGAGGTTCAGAGAAGGGAAAAAAAACAAAAAACGGAGCAGGCTGCCGTTGTTCACTTCACGAAGGCGGCTCTATAGGCTGTTTTGTTTGCGACCGACACACAGTATAAATATATTCTCAATCACATTCACACCACTCTGTTATATCAGTTCCACTACATCAAGACTATTTTATGGTGGTGAGCTGTTTTATTGTCATGTATTTTGCATAGTAAGATAACCATGTCCTGCATTCAAAACCACTGAAAATGTCTATGGTGGTGCTGTACCTAATATTTTGCTCATTTGATCCAAAACCTATTTTTCCTTTATTTTGAAGGCTGAGGCTTAGATCCATTAGGTATTCACGAGAAAGGCATCATCACATGTCAGGATTACAGTATATCGAAAATATGTGATTATAATGGGAGTCAATGGGACCCAAAATGGTACGAGGAACACAGGAGGTAACACTTATGTGAATCTCCTTTGCTATATACCACACCATAGAGGGGATCATTGAATTTTAAAAATAATCCTAAAATGCACCTCATGGCCAAGTTTCATGCAACTAGTCTTTAAAATGATTGATATATTGAGAATCAAAAATCCAAAGGGTCCCTATTTTGACTTAAACCCTCCGAGGGTTTTAAAGCATCAATTTGGTCTTTATTCCAATTAAATGTAATATTTTTGTCCTTTTACACATGTTTTTGTCCATTTAACCTGAAGCTGATCAGTTTACATGATTGGATTTCTGGGGAAATAGATGGCTTTACATCAGTGTTGGGTTTAGAGCTTTTATTGACAACAGCAGGACAAGTTAGAAGTCAGGAACATGAACTCTACATGTGTTCAGTCGTCATGTCCTCATATTGTTTCAAGCTGTGAAGAACATGAGTGTGTTTCAGAATACGTCCTCATATGGTTGGACCAACAACTCTAGTGTGTGTGTGTTACACTGTCCTCATATTGTTGGGTAGCAGAACTGTACTGTGTTAAGTTTCTATAGAATCTGGCATAAGGAAGTCAGATCCTTCTGTAATAATGTTCACTGAAACAAGTATGATCTGTAGTTAATGAGCTAGTCAGCATTTGTAGTACAGAATGTTTCTGACATTATATTGTTGTCTTTTGTTGCAGACACCAAGTGTTGTGACCCTGTCCCAACCTCCTACAGACCAAGAAGTGAGTGACAAATCCACTTCATTCCTCCAACAGGTTACGCATAAATTTTTGTATTTGGAATCAAGTATATGAGTCAGTTGGGCCTAGTGCATAAATGAAATGCACTTTGATTGTATTAAAACAATCAGTTTGAGTGAAAGTTTCCCAAAATCAACATTAGCATTAGGAGAAGGAAATTAGCTATACCAGTTGTTAGTCCAAACTTTCCCTTTAAAGCATCAATTTGGTCTTTATTCCAATTAAATTTAATATTTTTGTCCTTTTACACATGTTTTTGTCCATTTAACCTGAAGCTGATCAGTTTACATGATTGGATTTCTGGGGAAATAGATGGCTTTACATCAGTGTTGGGTTTAGAGCTTTTATTGACAACAGCAGGACAAGTTAGAAGTCAGGAACATGAACTCTACATGTGTTCAGTCGTCATGTCCTCATATTGTTTCAAGCTGTGAAGAACATGAGTGTGTTTCAGAATACGTCCTCATATGGTTGGACCAACAACTCTAGTGTGTGTGTTACACTGTCCTCATATTGTTGGGTAGCAGAACTGTACTGTGTTAAGTTTCTATAGAATCTGGCATAAGGAAGTCAGATCCTTCTGTAATAATGTTCACTGAAACAAGTATGATCTGTAGTTAATGAGCTAGTCAGCATTTGTAGTACAGAATGTTTCTGACATTATATTGTTGTCTTTTGTTGCAGACACCAAGTGTTGAGACCCTGTCCCAACCTCCTACAGACCAAGAAGTGAGTGACAAATCCACTTCATTCCTCCAACAGGTTACGCATAAATTTTTGTATTTGGAATCAAGTATATGAGTCAGTTGGGCCTAGTGCATAAATGAAATGCACTTTGATTGTATTAAAACAATCAGTTTGAGTGAAAGTTTCCCAAAATCAACATTAGCATTAGGAGAAGGAAATTAGCTATACCAGTTGTTAGTCCAAACTTTCCCTTTAAAGCATCAATTTGGTCTTTATTCCAATTAAATTTAATATTTTTGTCCTTTTACACATGTTTTTGTCCATTTAACCTGAAGCTGATCAGTTTACATGATTGGATTTCTGGGGAAATAGATGGCTTTACATCAGTGTTGGGTTTAGAGCTTTTATTGACAACAGCAGGACAAGTTAGAAGTCAGGAACATGAACTCTACATGTGTTCAGTCGTCATGTCCTCATATTGTTTCAAGCTGTGAAGAACATGAGTGTGTTTCAGAATACGTCCTCATATGGTTGGACCAACAACTCTAGTGTGTGTGTGTTACACTGTCCTCATATTGTTGGGTAGCAGAACTGTACTGTGTTAAGTTTCTATAGAATCTGGCATAAGGAAGTCAGATCCTTCTGTAATAATGTTCACTGAAACAAGTATGATCTGTAGTTAATGAGCTAGTCAGCATTTGTAGTACAGAATGTTTCTGACATTATATTGTTGTCTTTTGTTGCAGACACCAAGTGTTGTGACCCTGTCCCAACCTCCTACAGACCAAGAAGTGAGTGACAAATCCACTTCATTCCTCCAACAGGTTACGCATAAATTTTTGTATTTGGAATCAAGTATATGAGTCAGTTGGGCCTAGTGCATAAATGAAATGCACTTTGATTGTATTAAAACAATCAGTTTGAGTGAAAGTTTCCCAAAATCAACATTAGCATTAGGAGAAGGAAATTAGCTATACCAGTTGTTAGTCCAAACTTTCCCTTTAAAGCATCAATTTGGTCTTTATTCCAATTAAATTTAATATTTTTGTCCTTTTACACATGTTTTTGTCCATTTAACCTGAAGCTGATCAGTTTACATGATTGGATTTCTGGGGAAATAGATGGCTTTACATCAGTGTTGGGTTTAGAGCTTTTATTGACAACAGCAGGACAAGTTAGAAGTCAGGAACATGAACTCTACATGTGTTCAGTCGTCATGTCCTCATATTGTTTCAAGCTGTGAAGAACATGAGTGTGTTTCAGAATACGTCCTCATATGGTTGGACCAACAACTCTAGTGTGTGTGTTACACTGTCCTCATATTGTTGGGTAGCAGAACTGTACTGTGTTAAGTTTCTATAATATCTAGAATAAGGAACTCAGATCCTCCTGTCAATAATGTTCACTAATGTATCTGTGACATATATGTGAACTCAATGCAGCCTTTCATCTCAGCAAATATAATTAATGATTGACAGGGTTCACAAATGAATTTTCACCCAAGATTTTATGTCAAAATGACATGACACAAAGTGTGTGATATGTATGTTAAATCATTCTCACTATTAAGTTACAATGCATTGTTTTTCATTTCTTAACCTACTAGCAATGTTTTTTACAGTATACTGAATTGCATAATAATTTTGAGTTAGTTTTCAAATGAATTATAATTACAAACATTGAATTTGTTACGTTTCATGTAAGGCCAGACAAAAATCTCGAGTTCTCACCTTTCACCAGACAGCTACCTCAGAGCAGGTAAGCCAGCTGCCTTTTTCTTCTTCATTCAAATTGTTTATGCTATGTAATTATGCATATTTACTACATGAATGCATTTTCATCAAGTCATGGATTGCAGAATGTTCTGCTACTGGAGGGGGAATGACATTCTAGCTATTAATAAATACAAAGATGCTTTTTCTCCATTTTCGTTCAGATCTCTACTGATGAATTCTCAGATTGTACGGATTATGAAGATAAAGACTATTTCCCAGATTCATGTGGCAGTTCCTCTGACACAAGTCTCCATAATGTGGACATGAAAATCACAGAATGTGTGGTTCCCCAAAATACGTTAAATGACATGGCATTGGAGACGGCTTCAGGACACAGTGGGAAGATCACCAGTTCAGAGAAACCTACAACATTTAGTTTGTCACTGAGAAGTAGCAGTCACAGTACTTCGGTAACAAGCCGCAGTTTTGATTCATCAGGGGTCACATCACCTAAAAACAGCTCCATAAAAGTCCTACCTTTGCCAAACACGGAAAGACAAAGCAAGTACAACAAGAAGCAATACTGTCTATATTGTAAAAAGGCCATTGCTAAATTGGCAAGGCACCTTGAATCTGCCCACGGTAATGTGCCGGAAGTTGCAAGCGCCTTCAGTTATGATAAAAGATCCTGCAAAAGAAGAGATTTGTTGCGCTCTATTAAGAAGAGGGGAAACTTTAACCATAATGCTACTGTGGCAACTTCTGGTGCTGGAGAAATGGTTGCTTGTCGAAGACCCACTACTGCAACAGGATCTGAGGACTACCGTCATTGTAAATTTTGTCAAGGACTATATGCAAGAAATTGCCTTTGGAGGCATGTGAGAAGGTGCCCTCAGAGGTTTAATGAGGAAGCTCCCTCTGGGCAAAGACGGATGCATCTGCAATTACCGAAACCTGATCAAGTTCATGAAGCTGTATGGAAGATTGCTTGTGAAATGAATCAGGATGACATTTCCTTTGTAGTAACGAGTGAAAGAGACATTCTTAGCCTTGGTGAGTCACTGTACAATGGCAGAAAACCAAATGAGAAAAGGAATGATTACATACGCCAAAAAATGAGAGAGATCGCAAGGTTATTGATAACCGCCAGAGCTATGACACCTTTGAAGAGCACAGAAGACCTTGTTATGCCTACTAACTTTCCCCATGTCATACAAGCAGTCAGAGCTGTTGCTGGTTATGAGCAGGAGAGCAACTCATATAAAACCCCATCCTTGGCTTTGAAATTGGGACACAGTTTGGCTAAAGTTGCAAGCATTGTGCAGTGTAAAGCCATCATTGCAAATCGCTATGATGTTGCAGAGTCAGCCAAGCAGTTTGCCACTCTGTATGAAAAAAAGTGGTCAGAGTCCATTTCAGCTGCTGCATTGGGCACACTTCAACAAGCCAAATGGAATAAACCACAGATTTTGCCATTTACACAGGATGTGTCACTGCTGCATAAGTTTCTTGCTACTAAGTCCGCAATGTACATGAAGGACCTTGAGGAAAAACCCAACAGCACAACCTTCGGAAATCTTGCTCAAGTGACTTTGACGCAGGTAGTGCTATTTAACAGAAAAAGGCAAGGAGAAGTTTCAAAAATGGAGCTCCAGGTTTTTACATCCCGGAATCGCACAGAGTTGAATCCTGACATTATGATCGGCCTAACTGAGTTTGAAAGGAAACTTGCAAAGCACTTTGACAGAGTTGAGATTCGTGGTAAAAGATCAAGAATGGTACCTGTGCTTCTCACACCTGACATGATCACTGCAATGGAGCTCCTCGCAAAAGCCAGAAGTGAGTGTCAAGTCCACACAGAGAATGTGTACTTGTTTGCACGCCCAGGTGTCCTTTCCCATTACAGAGGCTCTGACTGCTTTCGCAAGTATGCAAATAAATGTGGTGCAAAGTACCCAGAGGCCCTTACCTCAACAAGATTGCGGAAACAAGTTGCCACTTTGTCCACAGTACTAAATCTAAAAGAAAATGAAATGGATCAACTTGCCACCTTTCTCGGACACGACATCCGTGTCCATCGAGAATTCTACCGGCTTCCAGAGAGTACCCTGCAGCTTGCAAAAGTCAGCAAACTGTTGATTGCAATGGAGAAAGGAAAACTGTCTGACCTGCAGGGGAAAGGGCTGGATGACATCGTGATCAATCCTGATGGTGAATTCTTTTTCTTTCTTTTTTTTTTTGAAACATAGTTATCTTTGAATATAACATTTGTGAATGTTCAGCAGATTCTAATATAAATATTTTGTCTTGATTATTTTTCCCCAACAAGATGAAGCAGTTACAAGTGATGATGATTCCAGTGGAGAAACCATCACTGACCCTCAACAACACAAAGGTATCTTGACTTGCCCAGTGTGTGATAATATCTTTAAGTTATGAGACTGGAGACAGTTAATAGGTTCATGTCATGTTAGATGGGCTTAAGGGACAGCAGTATATAAATTAGACAGAATGGTAGACACCATTCATTAATATGGTACTAAAAGATCTGGATACATTGAAGTCTGGCAAAATGCATAAATAAGCAATACAAAGGCAAATATTAAATATAAGGATTAGGAGGTCCACTTCTGTGAGATTAGGCACACAAGTTGAGAGGTAGTGCATGCAAGTAATGTGTTTCTAGGGAGATGCCTGAGTATTGATGAGTATTATTAGTAGATTATGTTCACATGTAAAATATTCATATCAAATGTAAAATTACACACTGCCCAATGCTGACTTTGCCTACAATGCAAACAAAAAATGCATTAATTCTCATATTTCACTGTTACTTTTCAAAGGCTCAAGGACCAAGAATTCTGGGAACCAAAGCCACACACTTTACTCAGCTTCCCTGGACAATATGGAGGGCGCTTCTGCCTCAACCACCCTGGACAACATGGAGGGCGCTTCTGCCTCAACCACCCTGGACAACATGGAGGGCGCTTCTGCCTCAACCACCCTGGACAACATGGAGGGCGCTTCTGCCTCAACCACCCTGGACAATATGGAGGGCGCTTCTGCCTCAACCACCCTGGACAATATGGAGGGCGCTTCTGCCTCAACCACCCTGGACAGCAAAAACATCAGCAACACTGCACCAGGAAAGGGTAAAGGTACCCATATACAAAATGTTTTAAGTGAATATACTTGTTATCAATGGACATGTTTATTCTTTTCAGGCATGACACTATTCAGAGCTTTTATCATAAATCATTTCATCTTATTTGATTCCCAGCAGAACACAGCACTTCAAATGGTTCATTCCAAGCATCCTTAAAGGAGCAATAAGCAATATCTTTTCACTGCTAGGTGTGCTGTTTTGCACTGCCTGTAAACCAAACCAAAGTCTATGGCTGGAGATCAACACAGAGAGAGGGATTGTGACTTCATGCTGTACTCCAGATGAAATTACACCTCTAATTATTCACATAGCCATTTTTAATTCCTTCAACCTAAGTATGATGAATTGTGCTTATTGCTCCTTTAAAGTGCTCCAGTAGAAAGCAAGGTTTAAGAACATTTTGTATTCACATTAGAAACTAGAATATTTTCTCTCTTATCTTACATTCGCATTAAGATATATATTTTTTGTTTCCATTTATGACAGCTGGGAAGGCAAGGTGCAAGTGGACAGATGATGAAGTAAAGGCTGTTGAGCGGCACTTACTTCATTTCATAACAAGCTGCAAAGTACCTGGCAAAAAGGAATGTGACTCCTGCATCCAAGCAGAGCCGGCAGCTCTGAAAGGCAGAGACTGGGTTGCCATAAAGTATTACATCCACAACAGGATCGTAGCATTGAAAAGAAAGATGAATAAATAAAATTACAAAATGCAGGTTCAGGAATGCTGCATCAGTTAAAATTAACTTGATTTTCATTTTTATTTTTTTTTTAATTTTTGACTTTGTCTGTTGGGTTAGTAATGACTAAGTTACTCAGTCCTTTCTCCTGGTTTTTGCCATCATAAGTTAATACTCAAGGGAGATAGTTTGTTACTCTCAGTTATTTCAGTATTGCAGGTCACTCAGTTATTTCAGTATTACAGGTCTCTGCATTGCATTGTTTATACCCATAAATCTGTTTATTATGGGTGCATTTTGTAATTAAAAAATAAGAAAGGCAGAAAATGTTCCATGTTTTTATTCACATAAACATTCACTGCAAAATTAATGCAATACAATATTAAGACTTAAAAAGTAGACTGACCACATTTTTGAGCTATGTCTCTTTTTAAGTCTCTATACAGCTCAGATTTACTGTGTTGTATTAACACATGAATGTCTGATATTTCTGTCAGAAGTTACCCGACTGGTGAGCATTACTATTGTGCATCCATGCCTATTATATTGTAATCTCAAAAGGAGCCAAGCTGAAAATACAGACCCTACCCTTACCTGGTCCTTATAAGTCATGTATACTTGAAAATTATGTGTGTATCCATGGGCTTCACAATTCACCTAAACATGAAATATCAGTGTGTGTGACCTTATGGTACTCATAAGTCACATAAACCTGACAGTGTCCTCATAAGTAGCAGTAAATTCAGGTTTGACCAAAATTTAACCCTAGCCAAAATCTCAACAGATGGGCGTGTTCCTGGAAGCATGGGTCAAATTTTTTTGTGATTCCCATGCCTCTAGGACCTTCAGAAAGGCACGTTCCCATTTGTCACATTTTTGTCATAGGTACTGATATATCATGAAAACACGTATGTGTGTGTGTGTGTGTGTGTGTGTGTGTGTGTGTGTGTGTGTGTGTGTGTGTGTGTGTGTGTGTGTGTGTGTGTGAAACAAGATCGCCTGTCGCTGCAATTATGGTTTGTTTTTCAGTCTCTCAAAAGGAAAAGTAGTATTCACTAAGGGATAGTTATTCGTTTTTTACACATAGGCAGCCTGTAGGTTACAAGCGGATAGAAAGTTCTTCTTTTCATCACAAGCTATGGTGTATCTTAAAGGTTTTTTACAGCGTCTGTATTATAGGAAAATAAAATACTATTGAAATCTCTACAGGAAGTCACTCTTTATTCCCATTACAAACGCCGGTGCAGCTTAAGAAAGTAAAATTACACCCGCTCTGTCTCTCTATACAGCACAGAATCATCTGCTGCATCACCGCTGTGCTTAGGGAACATGACGCATCAGGTCTGAAAATGACTAGACACTTCCGGAGTATTTCCGGTAGGGTCATAAGGTCCGGATCGAGGCCTTCCATAGTAAATATGCTGTATTTGAATATGTCATATTCAAAGCCTTCTTCTTTGGGAGAGCAGATCTCATCGGACACAGGAACGCTGCTGGGCTGCAGAAGGAAATCCATCTTGTGTCTGTGCCTTAGAAATTGTGACGGACTCCACCTCTCTGCTTTTTTATTCCCCTCCAACAGATGACGCGCTTCCGGAGGTTTCCCCCCTCCCTTCTCAGGATGCAATTCGACACGCTTAGCAACAGATGGTGCGCTTCCGGGGTTCACCCCCCCCCCTTCTCCGGATGCGATTCGTCACGCTCATTACACGCTTCCGGGGGGGGGGGGGGAGGGGCGGGAGGTCAAAAGGTCGTGATTAGGGCCATCAATCACTTCGGATCAAATTTTGTCATAAGCTGTAGGGTATTAACTCTCTGTCATGAGTCCCATTCACAGAGTGTTGGGGAATGGCTGCAATCACAGCACTGTAAGATGGTGACAGATGCACCCTTAGGCCCCCTCCTCGACTCAGAGATGGTCTTTCCCTTTAAGGAGGAAAAAACACGAGCTACATTGTAGACAATGGCTTTGCCTCTAACAGGAAAATGAGAAGGGACGAGGTTAAGGTGGATTCAGCAGGTGGAGTAATGGCTCACAACTCACAGTAACTGGTGCGTTGTTTGTAACGCCGTTATTCCCATCACTGGTCTTCAGTGGGGCTAGCATGATGCTGAAATACCGCAACTGAAACGTGTGGACCCCTGCAGTCGTTCCAGTGTTGGGCAAAAACAACAAACTGAAAAAAGCACCGTCAGACTCGAACCCTGGCAGGCACACAGTTTTGCCTCTTTCATATCTTTTTGTGTCTCTCCTGGTGTTTAATACACAAACATGTCTGCCTTTCATGTGTTTCTGTTCAGGCTCAAATCAATTTGATGTTCAAAGGCCTGCAGTGATGAAACAATAACGCCCCTCTAATGTGTTAAACGTAAAGTCAAAGTACAGCTATTTGTTAAAGTAAAGTAGTCAGAGAAAATACTCATGTACAGTCAGAGATGGGCAGTAACGCGTTACTGTAATCTGATTACTTTTGTCAAGTAACGAGTAAAGTAAGGGATTACTATTGCAAAAACGGTAATTAGATTACCGTTACGTTCCCGTAGGAACGCTGCGTTACTGCGTTACTAAAACCGTGATTGTTTGCGAGAATGTCTCACGACAGTGACGTAAGCGAGTGCGACGTTCGTGACAACAGCTGTGTGCAGATCAACAATGGATCATATATCGAGTGCAGAGAGAGTATGAGCGTGCAGCGTTTAAAGCGTGGAAGTACTGACCTTACTTTGAGTTTGATTCCATAAAAAGTGACAAAAACATTAGTGTCCGCTGTGCGTGGGAAGAAAACTTCTTTTTACAGCGAAAAAACCCCTAAACTTCCAACAAGCACCGAGTAGCTACGACGTAATGGGAAACTCACAGAGAAACTCACGGATTCTTCCACTGACCGCAGCACACCTGCACCAGGGTAACCCTCCGCCTGCCCCACTCCTGCTTTACAGGTGAAAATAGAGCAACAGGACCGCTGAGTCTTTGATTTTATTTATTTTCTGCTGTTTTACTTGCATCTATTTGAAAGACTGAGTGTAAACACAAAAACTATTTTATTTTATGTGCTGGAATGTGCAGAAAATAGGTTTAAATGTTAAACTAATTTCTTCCAGTCAGAGAATGTTGCATATAATTAAATTTTTGCTTGATGCATGAAGTTAAAAGATTAAAACTGATAAAACAAGTTTTAAAAAGAGACTTTTCCATCTGATTACATTTTGTATGATGGATTATGCAGAAAAAGTAGAATTGGGCTGAAAGATCTATCACTTTATCACCTATTCAGGTTGTAAATCGTGTTTTTAAAAAGTAACTAAGTAACTAAGTAATCAATTACTTTTGAAAATTAGTAATATGTAAACTAACGGGATTACTTATTTGGGGAAGTAATCAGTAATTAGTTACTGATTACCTTTTTTCAAGTAACTTGACCAACACTGTGTACAGTACAGACACCTTAAAATTGTGCTTAAGTGCAGTAATGAAGTATTTGTGCTTTGTTACTCCCCAGGCCTGTTCCTATAGATAATAACAGGAGCATTTAAAGGCTGTTATACAGCAGGTGACGCTGCAACAGTCTGAACAGATGAGACAGGTTTGACTCTCCCAATACATGAAGAATAACTGATGACAGGGCTGCACTGAGTGCTTATACCCTCCTCTCCACTGAGCACAAGAATGCATTTAAACACAGCTCAGTGCAAGGAGACGCTCTCTGGCACGCTGCGCTGCCTGGCCTGAAGTACTCCGGGCCTAATTGCTGAGTGGAATCAGCTGCACAGAAGGGTGGGCCCTGACATTAAACTTGGTCAGTAAGGTCTTTGTGTGCGAGCAACAGAACCTCTGTAGGTTTTATATGACACGGATGTAAAGACGATCACGTGGGAGGAGCAGCATCTCTGTTATTAGTTCTCCGTCAGTTGGTGAAGGAACCGAGGTAAATGTGGAACCTCCTGTACTGCAGCTCTTGGGTTGTTGTGATGCTGTGCTGTTAGTTTGTGAGGCTGCTACATACCACAGAAAGATTCGGTTTTTGCTGCGTGTTTGAAAGAAAACTGCATCAGATGCCTGTTGGACAACAGTGCACTGCAGGGCTTTTCAAACAGGCAGAGGCTTGACAAGAAGCAGGACTGCTGCCCTTTGGAAAGGGAAGAGTTGCGTGTGAAGACAGGAGGGAATTTTTCACAGTGAGATGTGACTGACTAACTCTATTATATCCTCAACCACAGAGCTGTTACAATGAACTCCAGGTTATTTAAGGCAGCTGGTAGAAATCCCCATTTCCCGTCAGGACACTGCAGCATCATAAAAAGAATTTTCAGGAAATGTACTATGCTGCAGTATCTGTGTGCCTATAGTATATATAGTTGTCCCACCTGAGGTTAGCCTAAGGTCGCTAATAATCTGAGCTAGAACGCTTGTTTTTTCTTAAGCTGCACAGATGAGCACATGCATCATTTATGGAATAAAGGTTCATCTTTTCTTATCTTAAAAACATATTTTACAGCGTCATTATTAAACTTTGGAAAGCAGTCAGTAATGTGATTTATTGAAACATGTGCAACCACACATGAAAACAGAGACAAAAACAGCCTATACAGCAGGTGTTTGCTACGCCCACCCTCCACCCTTCAGCCCAAACTCTCTTAGGAAGCTTTCTTGTAACTGAATTAGGAAAAACTGTGACCTGTGAAAAATACGTACAGGGGCTGCAGTGGACCCTCCTCACTGTTCTTAACACTTAGTTGAACTTCAAGTATGTTATAATTTCGCTGTCCTCTGTGGGGGCTGAAAGACCAACAACAGCTGAAGCAGGTGAACCCCACAGACTGCCTCCACTGAGCAAACTGACACCACACCACCACCCCTGCAACATAATTTCAGCAGAAGTGTGCATATTAATCTAGCAGACTACAGACCACACCTCCTGATGGACTGTTGTAATCAAATCCTGGAGATCAGGCATAAGAAGATCAAACACGTGGAGGAGCGATTAAACAATCTGCCGGTGGACAGATGACTCTCATAAAGATGAGTGAATTTGCCCTGACTAAAGAGACTGTTCGATTGGGCTTTCAGGTAAGAAGATATTGAGCAGGTACTGAAACTGTTTACTCAGGTGAGCAGTTTCAGTACCTGCTGCATATCTTTTAGGACATAGGACAGCCAGACAGTGTCAGGTGCAAACATGGAGTCACAGCACGCCTGCAGTCGGTCCTGTAAACAGAACGAGTGAGGCAGCCAGAGATGTCCCGACAGAAGTACTCACAGAGACTTCAGTGCAAAGACAGACAAAAAGGTGCCCACTACAGCTCAGTGTTGGTGTTAGACTGTCGAGAACAATATGGATTGATTGGATTTGCTAATCCCAATGGCAAGAAAGACAGCTTAAGGAAAGAGAGGTAAACAGTAGGGAACAGCTGCTCTCTTCTATCCTGCATCAGGTCATAGCAGTGAGGAGGAAGAGGGACTCGTCAGCTGATCAAAACCCCATGTTGAAATAAATAAGTCTGTAAACAGACTATATGTTATTGAGTTTATAAAGCACTTAATCAATAAAACACTAAAAAACAAATAAAAACAACAACAAAGTGAAAACAAACAATGACGCTTAGCAAACCATTAGGTCCAAATATGTTTAATCTTTGTACTTACAGGCTCTTTTTCTGTTTTCAGCTTTGAGCGCTCATGTTTCAAGCATCCGTGTCACAAAGCAGTTTGAGTTTTCCCAATGAATTGTTTAAAAACTGATATGTGCAGTACTCTGCACAGCCTGCATCCTCTGAGAGAAATCATTTGAGGCATTAATATTTACTAAGGCTGCTGATCACAGCATTGCTGATAATGACTCCATGTATTTTGCACAGCAGCATGATTAAAGCAGGATAATCACCTCAGCTTTGCAATGCAATTCAATTTTATTTGTAAAGCACCAAAAAACAACAACAGTTTCGACCTGACATTTATTTCCTGCACTTGTCCACTTTGGACATTGGTAGCAGCGCTGCAGCCCGTCACACTGAAGTGGCAGTATGGGGACTTTTGCATTTTGAGTTCATCTATAATTTGTTTAACTGAAAGAAAACCCCCAAAAGAAACACCAGGCACTGTTAGAATGTGTGTAGTACTTCAGTGTGCTTTATGCTGGTGGGTAAAAGTATCATTAGATGAGTGGAAGAGGATGAAGGATAGTACAATTGTAGAGCGGGGTTAGGATAACTAATGTATTACGATGATGATGATGATAATAATGAATGATCATAAATGATCCAACGTTTGGTTAACATTTGTTTTTAGATGGCACAAAGCTTATAACCATACTGATGAAAGAGGGAGCGTCTGCAGTGTGGAGATCTCTTCTCAGGCGCTTCAATCCCCCCTCACATCTTGCATCAGGTGACCTCAGCCGGTCACATGATCAAGTGAGGCAAGATCTCCCAATGGTTTCACCCAAAACCTCTGCTGATAATGAATCACGCCTTTTCTATGTGACGAGGCACATGATCAGTAGTGGGTCAGTCACCCTAGTGGGAGGACAACCCCCAGACATAAACTCATAAATCCTGGGGAACTAACACTCAGGACCACTTTAAAAGAGTCAAAGTCTGGCTCCTTGGAAACAAAATGCTTTTATTTAAATCAGCAGTGGATCATTCTGCAGAATAACATACGTTCTGTTAGTGAAGTATAAACTATTTTAGCACCAGCGGTCATCACTTTCTTTAACCTCCTGCTCTAAAAGCATTAAAGCAAGTTAAGTGAACTCGGTTTATGCAGAGACTAAACTTCTGATCTGAAGTTAAATCCTGTCACATGAAACCAACAGCAGCAGACGCAAAGACGAGCTCAGGTTAATCTCAGTGATGAAGACAAAGCCGTTTACTAACCGTTGTCATGACAGCATTCTTCAGTATTATTAAAGAAATAACCAGCACTCACTTTTACTTCTCTTAAAAGGCTCACAGCATGTTTCCATCATCAGTCCCTGCAGAAACTAAAGCATGCCTTACAGAATGAGACCTTGCATGAACCCTTTGCTGCCTGTGGAGTGGGGTTGTGAAGGATACAGGGGATTTTCCAGAAGAATCCCAAAGGATGTGAATCTTACGCTTGTTCCTGTGTGAGTCGCCTCGATGTCTGTCTTCTCCTCAGAGCATCCACAGTGAACAGTGATAGCTAACAATCGTTTAGAAATGGAGTCCACTAATCATTGATGTCAGCAAACAACCAGCTCTCAGCTCAGCGCAGTCAAACATAAACAAGAACAAGCGTATTTGTCCCAGTGACAGCGCCTGTCAGCCCGCACAGCTACGGTCAGGCGTTTGTTGTGGTCACTTTCAATTTCTCTGAACTGTTTGTTTTTCAGGGTGAGGTGATATTACAGCATACACTGATAATAACTTTTGGGTATAAAAGGTTGCATTTATTATATAATAATATATGATATTTATTATTTATTATATAAGGTGCTCTCTAATCTACCAGGGTCAAAGTGTGGAGGCTCAAACACATGTGAGTAAATGTTCCTTAGCACGTCCCTCACTCACATGTTTTTGGTACCATTAACAT